>NC_071976.1:10529648-10605151 GCF_026283585.1 Hylaeus volcanicus
ACACACACACACACACACACACACACACACACACACACACACACACAAATGAGTGAATACGGAATCGTTTTCGGAGTAATAATACGAACCACCCCCATCTTCTTGCACGAGAGTCGGAATAATCACCGGGTTTCTTAACAGAGAAGTGGAACAGTGGCCCATTCTTTCCCACGAAGGATTAAATCATTCATCCATCTTCTTAATTAAATTCTGATTTCGCGGGGAATGTATTTATGAATTCCCGTGACATTTCGGAATTATCGTAGCGTCGGCAAAGGGTCAGGCTATTTGCGCACCTCTTCAAGCTTTTGAAAGTGGGAACCTGGCCTCGCTGTTCCAATTTGACACACGAAAAGGTGTCGGAAAAAGGCTAATGAATTTACGTAAACATAAGAGAACAGCTTACAAAAGCTCTTTAGATTATTCACACAGCACTTCTTCTTTCCCGGTTCTCAGCCGTTTGAAAAAAAATCCTTCCACGCGACGTGCGAACATCAAAAGATAAAATACACCTCGTTTCGTGCGCTTAACGTTCTCATGAATTTGTAGAAATGTCACGTTAACTAGCGTGTACGTCAATGCACGAGGAAGTCCGTGATCGTGACGGAGGATTACATAACTCCGGCTAGCTCGGATAAGTTTTTATTGCGTTTTAGTTGACAGCGCGTTCGTTAAATCGTCCACGTTCCACTTTCAATAAACCAAACCGTTTCAAGGTAATCGGATTAACTCGATATATGGATTAGCCTACTTTCTCTTACTTAGACGCATCGGTTAGGAGCACCCCCGAACCGTTTACGAGCTACTTGTTATATTCCTGTCAAGATCATGAGAGAAACTTAGATTATCTTGGAACTACACGCAACTCGTTACGCTTTTGGCGATATAGTTACGTTCAATGGTCCCCTACCGACATTCTCACGTTACCGTGTCCCTCCTTTCTATATTCCAGATCGCTTTCCAGTTCTCTTTCGGGAAGTTCCACGAGATGATGTTACTTCATTGAAATGGCCGAAATTCGTTGATAAACGCTGTCGATCTAGCTTCCTGTTTTTTGCTTCTGTGCTCGAA
Source organism: Hylaeus volcanicus (assembly GCF_026283585.1). NCBI lineage: Eukaryota > Metazoa > Arthropoda > Insecta > Hymenoptera > Colletidae > Hylaeus > Hylaeus volcanicus. The sequence continues at coordinate 10,530,720 of NC_071976.1, forward strand.
TTTCGCAACTGGTTATTAAATTGCGATAAGAGAAGTAGTATTTTGCTGAATATATTCTCTCGTTGTGTCACGGAGCTTTAAATTTTATTTTATTTCATCCTTCTATTCTATTAAAAGAAAAAATTGGTTTACATTTTCGTTGGACAGTTTAGCACGATTGCGGCTTGAAGTATGCCGTCATTAACACTGACATAGCTTTCACTTTTCATACAGTGTACGTTCTTCGACATAGTTTTATGACGATCTACCCTTACGTTAACGAATCAAAAGCTTGCTGGACGCCTGAAATTTTCCAAACGTCTCCTGGTGCAGTGGAAAGTGCACATATGCGCTTGATGGACGTCCACGTCATATACTCCTCCCTGCACCCCTTGTGAATGGATATATTAATTCCCAGTAATAAAATAGAGACCGCCAAAGAAGCCTGGCGCCGCTATCACGCGGCTGGAAGTTTGCAAGATTGCTTAGCAGCCTCTCGATATGGCCGAAGTGGGAGCGCGCAGAACTTCGATAATCTTCTCTGCAGCGGCCCGGGGCCCAAGTTTGGCAATCAATGCGAAGTAACAGTTTAATTAAATACGGGTAACCCTTCGTCGACTCCGCGCTTACTCGAAGACAGAGTAATCTTGGCTCCGTCGTCTCAAGGGCTCCGGCTAGAGTCACCAACGAGAATTTTCGATAGACTCGCAAATCTGTCCGACCTGTATCTATCCCCCTTTGTCTCCGTTCGTTCTTTTTCTGGTCCACTGCGTCGATTTGTAGCGGCCACGGTGCTCGAGCAATTACAGGGCAAATTGTTCGAATAAATTTACTACGCGGTACAGTTTGTATCAATCTTGAGCGGGTGAATTTTTGTGGAAGAAGGGGCTCGCAGAAGTATTTAATGGATGGCGATTCTTTAATTTGTGGAGTCTAGTGGGAGCTTCTTTCAGGAAATAAATAATTGAAGTATGAAGAAAGAAGGCAGTGCTATAGTGATCCAATTGCATCAGGATGAGCTTGTCAAGGAATGTTCAGGACGAAATGAACAGGGTGAATTGTCATGTGGATATTAGAACATTCATTTCATAACGTTATCGAAATTATTTTCAAATTTAATATTTATATCAGGTTGTGCCAAAAGTATATTTCGCTTTATTAATAAATAATACATTTATAATATTTTATGTTTTATGTCTATTTATATATACACATTTATATAAACACTGCTACATAAAATAACTGAGTGCAATTCACGAAAGAAACTTTAATGACAACCTAATATTTTATCTTAAATTGCCTTCTTATATCTATGTACGTATATCATGCGCAATTTTATTAAATCACAAAGCTTCTTCGAGCTCGACAAAGTAAATTATTTCGTACAGTATCATTGTATTCTATCAAATATCAAAGGAAAAAAGTTGTATATTTCATTATTGCACTACACAATCATGCATATTTACGAAAAGAAGCCTAACATCAAAAAAGCTACACGAAGAACAAAAATGAAAGTAGAATCAACACCGCCAAAGACAAACAGCATTCTTCGCCCCCAAACCTCAAATTACGCGCCTTTGTTTCGCTTCCCATCACGTGCCCCGGCGATATCCTAACCGCTGGAAACCGGATTATCACGTGAAACGAGAATAGTTCCCTGATAGTTCGGCCGGTTGATAACTAATTATTGTTTAACGCACAGCGGTGGAAGAATCCAGGTCGATGCGGAGCACGGCGAGCGCACAGGAGCTTTTCGAAGCTGGCCCGAATATCTCGCGCTAGGTAGTTTGATTGTTCGGAAGGGAAGCAAAGGGCGAGTGAAGTACGTCGAAACTCGCGTAACCTCCCCTATAATCAAGTATTAACCGTGCGCCCGTACGAACGGAGTTTATGGAAACGCGTGCTACGATCGGGTCTCCCTCCTGTTCGCCTGCTTGTTCGGTAACCGTCGTACACCGTAGTTTTTTGCGAACGTAAAGGCACGGGCGTAAAAATTCTAGGGCCGGCCAGCTATACCGATAACGATCCCCCGATCTTGTTTTTACGATCGCTGGCAGTGCGGGTATTAACACAGGGCTTTACACCAACCCCTCGTCCATTTAAGTGGCGCGGTATTCGATATTCTACGTTTCCACTGGCGATCTTTATGGCGTAGTTTCGTTATTGATGCACTCCTGTCAAGGGCTAACCCTTTTCCTGTCCAGGTAGCATGTATACGTTGTTTTATCTCTAGCGGCAACAATGTGAATTTTCATTAGCCTCTCGGGGGATGTCGACACGTTGGCTTTTATATAAAAATTTGCATTCTTTACGACCACGATACCTTTTATTGTTTAATGGGGATAATTCATGTAAAACTAAATGGCTTCGATAAACATAAAATACAACAACTTGTAGAATTAAATATATTTAAAACGAAACAGCATACTTGCACGTTAAAATCTATTTAGGGATCAAAATTGCTTTGGTTTGCGTACATCTAACTCTGAATTCTCCCATGGACAGTGCGATACGACATTTTGAAAGAAGACCATGCTTCGATTGCAGCAGGTAGAGATGAAGTTGCGTGCAGGCGGCTGAAATTTCGGCTCGGCTTGGAATTCTGACAAGAAGGTGGTGAGCTGCGTGTGTAGGCGTTCCGGAGCCCGTGTAGTAGCACGATCGTCTCGAGAGGAGAAGAACTTCCGTGGCGTCCCTCGATGAAACCCGAAGACGAACGGCACGGTGTATCCTGTCGATCGCGGGGGTAGCGAGAGAGCGAGCAAGCGAGCGAGAGGGAGTTTCATTTAAGTTAGAAATTGCTTCTTCCGCAGCGATGATGGGCCGCAAATTGGGCGCGAAACAGAAGGAGAAGAACGTAAGGGAGTACGCCGCCGGGGAGGAGAGAGGAGACGTTAAACAGCCGCGCTTCGAAACAAGATACGAAATAATGTATCGATTTTTGTTTACCACCTGTATCGACGGAGCCAGACGTAAGAGATTATAACCGAGGTTTGAATGGACGTTTAGGAGAGCGTGGATTGAAATTCTGCTAGAGAGGAAACCATTACAGCCTTGATCAGCATGGTGGAACTCATCGTGGGGAAACTTTTCGAGTATTCAGGTGCTTGTTGTCGGTTGCGCCATGAAATTTCTGTGTGTAATCAAGTCCGTTCTTGGTACTTCAATATTGTAACGACTTCACCCGATCCATCAATTTTTCATTCAGAATGTAATAGTTGCAAATCAACTTTAAAAGAGTAAACCACCTGTGTTCGTATAATGTAGCACAAACAGCTTCGACCCGTGGACTGCAACCCCAGATATGTGAAATGCAATGCACACTGCGCTGGATTAGGCGAGTCCGGATACGGACCGGTCCGGAGTGCAGCAGATCCTGGGATTTCCCAGGATTCCGAGGTGTCTTTCATGTTTTTCAGAGTCCATTAGTAGAAGAAGGCCTTAGGGATTTTGTAGATGTAGAAGGTATCGGGAAGTTTCAGGCGACTATTGTAGTTCTGCAGTTTGCTATGACCCCACCGACACCTCTTGGACTCTTCGATAGGTTTAGGTATTTCCTTGAGGGTAGAATCTTTCGTGTGACTTGTAGTGGGACCTCGAAGACCTGCAGAATTCCTTAGAAAGATCGAAAGTCGTCATCGAGCCTCACAGTTATGATAATGAATAACAAAAATGCATACAAATAGCAGAATAAAACGCATCAGTAGAAATCTTCTGGTGGAGAATATTAATTCCGCTCTATTAACGGAGAAACAAAAATAAAGAGCCCGACGTTTGAAGGTGAAATTCATTTTTCACGTCGAGCAGAGTTCACTGGGAATTGTTGTTTCTTTTTCAACTGGGAAATTGCGAGGGATACCGTGGAGGTGTCTGTAATAGGATCAAACGGATTGTTAACAAGGCTTTGGGGGCTGTAACTTGTTGAAACAGCGCCGATTGTTACAAAGATTCGCGAAGGGTGGATGCTCGTTAATTTGGAGTGGCGAAGACGAAATTCGATAGCACTGGTTCGCCCTTTTAACGCTGCGGACAACAAAGGTTTTTTGCCTCCCGTAGCATAAATCACAGACTCCTTAGCTGTAACGAACTGTACTTATACCGCCATCGACAAAGGATTTTCGGATATCGTTAATAGCCAGGATCGAGAAAATACGGTAACACAAGGGACACAATGGGCCAGACGCGAACCTTCGCGTGGTGCCTTCGGTGGTTAGCTACCCTACTAGTTCGTAATTATTCTAACGACAGTGAGGGCTAACCTCTCTCCAATCCCATAGTAATTATTCGAGTCGATAACCTTCTTTATGCAAAGTAACAAGATCGACATAGTTCCATTTTCTTTCGTCCATTTTATTAATTTGGTAAAATGAGAAAAATTACTTAATTTATTTATTGTATGTACATCCATATGTAGACACTTTTTCCAGAAAATAAATCTTTCAATTTTCTTATTAGCATAAGTTTCTATTTTTTTTCAATGTACTTGTTTTATGTTGTCGTTCCCAATACATCAATAACATATTCTACGAGATTAAATTAAGTCTTCCTACTATAAATAAATAAAAATTCTGCAGTGTTTACCAGAGAAAATAAACAAACACATTTCACAATAAAAATGGGCAACGCTGAACGTCAAATAAATGTTCCATCAACGCTTGACACTGTAACAAGTTATCGAAACATGATTGTCCAATTCTCGACTGGTCCTCCTTTTTATTTTTCGAATCATGCGAAACTTTTCACCCGGTTCGTATGTATACTTCGTGATTTATCGGAGCTTGACGAAGTTTACCTCCTCAAAAATCGCGAAACGGATTACACGTACAAGTTTGATAGTGCTCGTGATTCATGGCGGTCAATCCTGACGGGCAACTTTACGAGTATCGCTTTTCACGTGGTTTGGAGTTAGTGGTAAGAAAAGTTAGGACTTTTATGGCCACGTGGTACACAGAGTATTAGGGGAACTGTTTTCGAACTTCTAAAAATTTTATGACACTACACTGAGAATTTTTTATAACGATTCAATACATGATGATACCTCGACTTAAACTCACTGTATATTTGCATAGTTTACAATAATATCTCAGTTTCAGTATTTCATTATATTTGATTTTAGAAAAATCTTCATTCTGCAGGGATTTTTATCGGGCACATCACGTACCTAATTGACAATTAAAAATCTTCCCCTCCAGCATCGATATTTTGAGTGTCTGTATTATTGATTTAGGTTTTAAGAAGTCTCGTAATGCTTGTCCACGTTTATGCGAACTACTGTTCTCATCGTTAACCGCGACAACTATTGCTGCCAGCAAGGACCATACAGATTACTGGTTGTCCCGTTATTGTAAGGTATGTAATTACTACACCCAATATCATCGGCGTGTGTATAATTACTACATGCACTATCATCAGTGGGGTATCTAATTTCTAGACGTACCCTCATCAATGGGTGTGAAATTACTAGATGTATTATCCGCGCGCGCGCGCCGGTTCAACTAATACCCTCACCGTATCGTGAATTATGCAACTGCAAAATACAGTTACCGAAGTTAAACTGTCCGCTTAGCTGCGTGTCAATGGCGCCAGAACCATTCACCGATCCGTGTTAGCGACGAATGCTTTTGTACTTACACGACGAACAGTCGAGAGTTACGTGTGTCGTGAACTATAATAATTGATGTTTCAATTAGAGCCATGTAAAATCAAACATAACGATATTAATTCCATCTTATCACATTATTCAGACACAAATTAATAGTAATATTTTCCTTGCACTGTGTCACTTTGGTTTATTATTTAGGTATCCCTAAATCCTGTCTAAGAGACGTTGAGGTTTGCAATTGCTCTCATAAGAACTCCATCTTCCTCTCTGGCACAACTCTAGTGGATCCAAGAAGTAATAAGGATGACCACGCGCCTCTTACACAGGATTCACTCCACACTAAATTAAAACACTTGAGTTTACTTTTGATCCCATTAATTTTTTCCAACACTACTAATTTTCCCCAAATCTGTGCATTCCATTCAACTAACATCTTCATACGTTTTCCTCGTAGAAACTTGGCGAGCATTTTCCGCAGTCACTGAAATTGGTAAAATGTTTTCGATGCCTACGCTTCCGGCACCGTTTCAGCGTGCACCAATTGCGATCGTTTTCTCGCAGTTGCGCCAAGTTTTGACACAAACTATTCGCTAATAGTCTGCAATATGTGAACGACTGGTATGTAACGTATAATGGCGGTGGAGAAAAGAGAACTTGGCGGTGCAGTGTACTCCTGGAATTCAAGGCAGCCGATGGGGTTGGGGGTTGAAACGCGGAATGTGTAGATGGGGATGGAACGGTACCAGTTTTCCCTGTTCTTTTCGCGGAGAAAGAAAACTCCTGGAAAATGAATGGCAGGTGTCCCCGCTCTAACCGTACACAAATTTTCCAGCGGAAAATTCGAATATGAGTTTCCGCGGTCCCTTCGTAACTAAAAGACCTTTTCTCCGCTGTGATCAACGTCAGATCGTGTCGTGATGGGTTTTAACTGCACTTCGTATATTACATAAAACAAAGTAAAAGTCAGTCAACGACACGCTATGACCATTTTTATCATCAGCTTTCGTACACTGGAATCTTTTAGATTTTACTGTCAAGAAACTAATAGTTTGAAACTGTCCTAGCGCGAGCCATTTTTACTGACACGAGTGTCAATTCTAATTATCATTATTATGTGAATGTACCTGTTCCTGAAAAAATCGCAATCATAATTTATGTTGCTATTCTTACCGCATTATTTCAGAAAGCACATCCCGAGATCAAATTGGTGCCTTGACTCTTGAACGTGCAAAAATAATTTCGCCAACGGTCCGTCCGGTGAAATCAATTAGGGAAATTATGATTGTCGAAGAGAGCATCGAGCAGAGACAAAATAATCGTTTGTACGCCGAGAGAAAGAGGCAGTGGATCGGAAGAAGCTTCCGGAATTAATGCTCAAAGAGACGAAAGCAATATAGCGAGAGGGAGATTAATTATCTGCGAGACGATAATTCGTAAAGAGGTGGACGGTAAGGTGCGCGGCCCTGATAAAGAGCGGTTTTCCTTCGCGTTGGAGCGTCGAAGGTCGGAAACGACGTGGATTAGAGCGCGCGACCGGAATTTCGCGGGGAAATCCATTCCTACTCCGGAACCATGACCGACCCTGGAGAGCTTTCAACCAGGACGAATGAATACCCTCGGGGGTGAGGGCGAGAGGGGACCTTGGGGGTGGGATTACTTCCGTCTCATTAGCGTAGGCCACGATTTCACGGGGCGAGATCGAGGAATTCGTCACGCCTGCCGACCATACACCCTTGAAAATCCTAATCCATTCGACGCTTCGCGATGAAAGCGCTCGAGTCGGCGATGATTAACCTTTTGGATGACGAAAACTGACATTCGAATTCGGTTTCTCGAGGATCAAGTCGCCCTATTTTTAGCGTTCGACGTTGCTGACCCTTTCATTCTCAAATTATTTACGGTTATGAAAGACACGATCTTGTGTAACGTGCAGTAAATTTCCATGTGTAATAGCTGTTTTTTAATTATAGATGGTACATAGCTAGGACTAAGCACACGGAGGCCTTATTTTTTTAAAGAATTCCTTCAGAAACTAAGGAACGAATCTCTATGACAATTTATTAGAAACCCGACGCTTCCACTGCTGTACAAATTTGTCGAGTTAAACTAAGACGGTGGCTTCGGAACTATTAACTATGCGAACTAATGTCGAAGTAAGTGAAAGCAAGGTAAACTATTCAGACTCGTGTGGGAGTCGTCGAGCCCAGTTGCCGTTGGTTCCTGGAGTCCCTTTCAGGGCAGATTTCGAGATTTCAAATACAAATTCAGTAATAACCAACGGGGACTGTTGTATTATTTTGTGATATACAATGGAACCCTTGTACTCTATCGTATTCCATTTCTGAGGATGTAGCGAATAAATTTTCGAATCACTACCTTCATCTACACTCTCCGCAACCGCAAATAATCAAAATATCTCGCTGACAACAACCGCCCAAGCCTGCATCGGCAAATCAGAAGCTTCCAAAGCGACGACGAATCCCGGCCAGACGACAATGCACCCCCCGTTGCTTCGTCAGCGCTCATCCATCACAGCAAAAAAGTTTCGCAGACAGTTCGTCCACCGAAGTCATCGTCGCGAATGATCGAAGACGTTATTGTTAGTCCGTGGCAGTTCGACAGACACGCCACGACGATCGTTGTAATCCGTGAGAGGCGCCCTTCAGTGACACGGTGCTTTCCACTGTCATGCTAATCCAACCCAAGGCGTAATTGCCGATTTATGCCGCGAGACTCCAGCCATAATACACGAAATTTCGTCACGGGGGTTGGAATTACTCTACCGCGGAAGAACAAAGTCACGCGCCTTGATAGATGAGTGGGAAAGTGCGCGCATCGCGTTACCCTCTGGTCACGACCGGGAGGAATCGAGCACAGTCGTCACGCTAGTAAAATCCGCGATGGGCTCTCCTTTCCGTCGTCTCGCGCGAGAGCCAACAGTCATTCTGATTCAGCTGAAATCTTAATGGAGTATCGAGAACGGAGGTGGAATGTCTATTATGAACTCGCCTGTTTCCCATTACGGTCAATAAAAGGGGAGATTCAAACCGCATTTCTCCTGAGGGGGTGGATCTGGGGGAGTGGGCGTGGGATCGAGGCGTCTTACCGGCAACACTGACGTCACTTTAGCCCGCGATCCTTCCACGACACGGAGAACATTTCCATTTAGATGCTCATCTCGCGGAAAAGATTTCGCGGGGATATATTACCCGTAACGTTATGTCCCCTTTCGTACGGGCAAACTGGAACGAGATGGTATCCACGAAATAAACGATCGCAGTCAAACGCTCCGCTTGCAGCGCGAGCTATTAATGCGCATCCACGCTAATATCCCGTTTCTGGAACTCTCGCGGGCTGGCATAAATAGGATGATGCCTTTAATAGATTTCCGGCTACTTTGGACGCGATAAACGTTAATAAATTTCTTCTTTCCACTTTCATTCCAAACTAGAAAATCATCAAACGCGTCTTCCATTGAACGATCAGTCTCGAATGGAGGCGATCGATAATAGTTTCTCCGTAATAAAGGAGCAACTTCTTGGATGACAATCGGGGAGAAACAGAGAAGCTAACAGGGGAGTCGGTCATTCGCAATAACGTGAAATCGTGTCCCTACATTACTCAAACATGATCGATGGCTCTCGCCGCGATGAGGTGTGAGGCCACACACGGGGTTTGTCGGAGACGGAGGTTATCGGCACACCGGGTTGTCAGGGATGACGTATCGCTCCAAAGGTATACACCGTAGTTTGGTGGCCGTCTACCCCAACCTGTGCCAACTTCGTCTAGCGTAGCACCTGGAAACCCTCTAGGTTCGGACAAGTCTTTACTGAACGAGCTGGACACTTGCGCGTGATAGGTATTTATCACCCGTGGGTGACACAACACGGGTCAATCAAGCCATTTAACGTTAAACTTGCGCGACAACTTCGTTCGCGTCGTTGTTCACGGGAACGGAGCCGAAAAACAAAATGGAACGGTCTGCTGCGAGAAAATGGCCGCGGTCCTAACGAAGATTGATAGCGCGTCGATGAGAATGTTCACGGTACGTAATCTTTTCGACAAGATTCGCGTGGATTCGCTTCCACGCGCGATGAAAGCGTCTGTGTAGCGACGACGTCACGTTTTAGAAGAGATCTCGCCCTTGAAGATAACTGCTTACATTACTTTTTATACTTGATAGACATCTCGAACACCTCGAGAATCATCTTATCAATTTTTAATTTAATTTTTACGCTGGGCTGGTTTTTGTGAGCTTTATTTTATTTTGTATTTTGTAACGAAGAAAGGAAATTTATGGAAAATAGACTCAGGGTGGAGGAGGGTTAAAAGATGAGGCTGGTAGAATTCCTGTCCTTTCAGGGTTTTCGGTTACGGCAACGCATAGTAATGCTATTAAAGAGAATAGATAAAGACCATATTGTTTCAGTAAATGAAACTTGGTTATTTCCTTCTGCGATCGAAGACGCTGAAAACAACTACGTCGTCGACTACCGCACGCGCTTTAGAAGAGTACCATAAACTCATAGGCGGTGCCACGGCGACAATTTCGCGCTAAATACAACAGGTTAACCGCGAGGGGAGGAGTTTATGGCACTCTGCTCCCGCTTACGGTACATGAAACAGCAAATTTTCTTTTCATCCACCAAGATTCGCAGTAATATGAATCGAGGCTGCAAATTGATGGGAATGGTCTTACTCACCGTTATGAACAAGAAGAGCAGAGTCACGAGCAACAGTGATTAGGTCACTGTCGGTGAGAGTTTCGTCGGACGCGTTGCCAGACGTCGGTGTGTCGCTCAGTCCAGCGCCAGTGCTGGGCATATGATACAACGGATGTTGTTGTTGCTGCTGGTAGCCACGTTGTTTATGCTGACTGACGTTGTAGTGATTGAGGTGTGATTGCGTGGTCTGGTGATTATTTTGAGGGTAGGCGGAAGTCCGACCACGCAGGTTTAGCGAATTCTCCTCACCCTCGCTGCCGCTTAAACTGTAGGCCGGGTAAAGCCGTCCCTTCCCTGAAACGAACGTCAGGAATCCTCTGTTATCGACTAATAGTCAACAGAAACTACTTCAGATGTAATTTGCATACAGTGCCACGTCATGGGTAAAAGACCTTCGTAAATCAGAATTTTTGTATAAGATACATAAGTACAGAAACACAGATATTAATACAGAAATACTTTTGGATTCTGACGACTCACTAGACTTTTATTAGAAAGACTGTTGATATTACGAGAAAGTGAGAGATATACTCTCATGAAGAAGGGAGATGCCATGGTCTAATGGCAGCAAACCGTAAACGCTGCAAGGTATCACCGGCAGGATCTCGCAGGATGCGAGCTTCTCGGCGCAGCCCAGTGCAGTGACCCTTCCATAACAAGAAATATCACCTAGGAGGCTGCAAGCCATCAAGGCATTAGAAGAGAACACTACGCCGGGCGGTGTCCATTTACCAAAGACACACCGAACGCGGGGGCATTAAGGTCCGTGAGGGTTTCACGAAAAGGTGGCAAAACAATTCTAACGTCACGCACACTTGGACAAACACAGAAGAAACACGAGACTTCCGGATGGCGGGAGCGGCCGGGGGCACGCCCGAGGGAAACGTCCGAACCGAAAGATATTCCTCCTGGATTCCAACGCGACCGGTATAATGCCATCGTGTTTCTTTTGCTACGAGACAGTACCCTGTTCGGAGCGACTCCATGAGATTTCTACCGTGTTTTTGTCGCGAAAACCGAGCACCAACGGCGACGTACGACTTCTACGAGAGAAAACTAATCGATCCCACGGGTGGCCGCGAGTTGTCGTCGCGGCGAGGACGTCCCAAAGCGGAGCAGATGTTGTTAGGTGACGAGCGAGCAGGAAAACCGGTTTTTGGGGCCGCGCTAGAAGGCCATAGAGGACATAGAGCGGAGGAGGTAAAAAAAACAGAAACGGAGAGACGTCGACATCCTGACACCGCCAAACGTTTGGAGTAAATCGCGCGAAAACTATGATCGATGTCTGACGCCTTTGACCTTTGGCTCTGCTCGCCGTCTACGAGCCGCTGCGTCAACGAACCATGTTATCGAGATATCGATGCCCTGGGTTTTCTTTCGCGCGTCTCTTACCTTTGGATTCCAGGGATCGATCCAACTCGCACCCACAGGGACACAGAGGAGGCTTGGAAAAAGAAGCGGGTAAATTTGTTATCAGTTTGTACGATGGCACTGTGGCGTTGGATGACGAGTACCCAGGTTCATTGATTCCAGATAGTATTAGTGGTTTTACTCCGTTTTTTGAATTTGGTTAAATTTTTGTGTTAAACGAATTGGTTGATTTGTAAATTTGTATACTAATCGGACGTTATCCGCATCATTAAATAAATGTATTCCTCAGCAAGTTTCAGAAATCTCATGGTTTATCGTTGTAAATTATATATAGTTCCTAATCTACTACCAGGTAATACTGTACTTATTTAGTAATTGTATCTAAGTTTAAGTTCTATGTAATACTGTAATGTGTACTGTTTAATTTAATTTGTAATTTAATTGCTAATATACTAATAGCCTCATAAAGAAAAACTTTTTATACTGAAAATGAATTTCCTTGATAAATAGCTTTTGGCCTGCATCCTATTTCAATAATCGTTATCAGAGATTTTATCAAACTGTCATGCTTAGCTGTGGTGCCAATTAAAATTGATATTCGTCACATTATGGAGTACATATAATTTACATAATGTAACGTATCTGCATATATTTAAATGTCCACCACAACTACTTTACGAAAAACCCCTACAGTCCCTTATTGAAAACCCTTTATACACCCACACTTCGCCATGTCGGCGCCCTCGGAGAGCAACTGGTCGAGAAGCACCGATTTACCCGAGGAGATCGTCAAATTTTTTCGTTTTTCCCCTCGAGGGGCGTCATCGAACGATGCTGAAAAATCTTTTGAAGTACAATTACTCCCCGGCAAAGGAGAGTGGAGCAAGCTGAAAGGGACGTAAATTATTAATGAAGTTATGGCAGCGAATCAAGTTAAGCGTGTCCATCAGTGATGAGTTGCTCGACATTTAATTATGGTCTGCCTGTAATGCATCGAGTTTGCGACTACCCCGTCGCTCGGTGAGTTTTCAAATAATTTTTTCCAACCCCGTCGACACAACCGTGAAAGGGGTGGCCCGGCGCGCGTATTATTAAAATGAAGAGCGATCGCGAAATGGCACCGGCGCCCTCTGTAACTGCGTTTACGCGCGCATACCATTAACGGATAACATACATCGATTCGAGCAGCGACTTAACCCGTCGCTAATCGAATTATCGCTTCGTTCCCCGTGTCTTATATCCTCGCCTTTTCTTTTTCTTTTTCTCGCCGCTCTTCTATATTTTCACCCCTATTGCACGCTATCCCGCGCCACCCTTCGTTTTCTCTCGGCTTTTTTTTATTTCATTGTTTACGTCTATCCTTTCACTCATAGTCTCGCTTAGAAGGAACTTACGATCTTCGATCGTTTGACAAGTTCAGCGAGTTTGTAATTGGATTATAGACGTCTAGTCGTCGAGTCGTGAGCAATGGCGATAATAAAAATGCAAAGGATTCTTTAAAAGGGAGTTTAGTAGAACCTCGGTTGAGCTAATTGGGAGACACGTGTATTTAGATAATCTTTACACGATTGATTTTACACAAGTGGTTACCCAATTTTGTTTAATAATCGCGATAACACGAAATAAAGTGGATACCATTTGCAAATAGCACCGTGTGTCGAATTCGAAATGTAAAAGAATCGCCGTCGTTCCTTCTTCTTTTGAACGAAAAATTTCCGTCGCGACGCGAATGGAACAACGCTGCAGAACGAATCGCCTTGGCGGCTTGAACGTAAATTAATTTCATTCGAATCGGATAGAAGCAAACCGTACAAAGGGTCCAGCGCCATTGGAACGTCCGTGGGAAGGAGAACATAGACGAGGCGTGAAACCATCTCTTCCACGCGGATACTCGCCGGCCAAACACTTTGTATTTTCCAGCCATAGCGGCCAACGAGATTCTCTTCGAATTTCACGTATCCATAATACATTATCGAGTTACCATGGGGGAATATTGTGGCCACCGTAGAGACTCCTGCGATCATATATCCACCGTTTATGTGCGCACGTGCGTGAAGGCTTGTAAATTTCTTCCTAACCTCCAACGTGGATTGTGTTAACCCACATAATTCCATCATTATTCCCATGATACCGCAACAACGCTCGTACACACGAGAATCTATAATTCCATTAACACGGCACGAACAATAGTATTTCATTAACGGAACGCGGAAATGATTGCTGTCGATTGCACGGCAGTCCACGGGAAACAAATCGATCATGTTTGGGAGTGATTCCCGATCATGATTTTCGTAGCTTCTGTCCAAGGTGTTTCTCCAAGTTTTAATTCGGAGATGTATATATTTCATGCATTTTAAAGCTTTGGATCATTATACCAATATTTTTCGAGAAAGTAATGTTTCATATTCCAACGAATGTGCGATTTTTCAATGTTATGGAACTACGACAGTTTTGGGCCAACCAAATAAATTGCAGCCGACGAAAAATTTTTCACCAATAAAGGAGAACTTTCGCCTTTCGTTGATGTACGATTCAACTCCGCGAGCGCGTGCGCGTGTGTGTATGTTTCTAACTGATTTAACAGCTCTTTCAATTTATGCCGCATTCTAAAGTTACCTACGCATTTCTCTATCAATATAAATTTTCGTTAATTTTGATAGATGGATAATACAAATATGAAGCTTCGTCGTCCTCAGTTTAATGATGGGATCGTTCAAGAGTTATAGTACAACATTCTACATGTTCATCGCGAGTTGTAAAAAGCATGGATTTGAAAAACATTCGAGCAGAGCTTGAAAATTGCAGCCTAATGAGCTGCCTTCGTTGCCTCGGACTGAAAACTTTGTATTTTGCAAACGTGAATAGCTACATTCGTTCTTTTCACGAATCTACCGAGCTGCATTGCAACAGTATCCAGTCGAACGAAGCAACAAACTCGCGGGTTTAAACCCAGTTTTAGATGATTAAAATGAAACGATACTTTGGTTGAATTTAAATATTTAAAAATTTTTTTAATTTACTTTACAATTTGTCTTCGACTATCATTGATTGGAGCGACTCTAAGTTCTGTAATTTATGCTGTTGTGTAAAATAAATTTGGCTTAAAATTCCTCAACAATCATTTTTTAAATACTCGCGAATTAAATCCCTGCAATATTTATTCGCGAATCTGGTTTTCCTGGGCGATAAGTATCCACCACTTCCCTCCCCCCAAAAAACAGTTTAATTACGCGTTTCTGTCGCAGTTGAACGTTAATGGAAAATGAATCCGCCGCTAAGCGCGAACAATACTTTCAGCAAAGTGCGGAGCGCGGTCAACGGTGGAGCGGGCTTGTGTTCTCCCTGGCGCGTTACCATAAACTTCTCTAATTTCAACGCGTGTTATTTGTACTGGAGATACCGCGCGGATTATTACCGGCTCGTCGCCCTGGGAAGCACTTCGCAAAATGGAAATGGCCGTAGCCTCTATCGTCAATGACGCACATTGTACGTGCCTGGGCGCCGTTTCTCATGACGCTATGAAATAATACTGCCACTCGATAACGATATATCGGTATCACCTGATTATCTAATGTCGTATTTGCCCGTGGACGAGGGTGCAGGCCCATGAAACAGGCCGTACGCACACAACCAGGCACGGCACCGTCGACGTCGTGCGACGATATCGATTCTCGTTGCCGCCTCGCGCGAATAGCTGCGACTTGACGGGGTTACGGGGTAAACGAGTTCCTCTGCGTTCATCATCCTCCTGCCCCCTCTTTTTTCCGCGCGTTATCCGAGATTATATCACAGGTGAAAAGATTGCGCCGGCGATAGGACAATGGACGTTTCCCGCCATCGGGAAATTGGATGAGAGTCTCTTACAATCCTCTTGGAAAACGCGCGGGCACGAGAACATTGCGATCGACTTTAGATAAATCTGACGATAGCGTTTCCATCGAGTGGAATCACAGCACGTGTTGATGGGTCCATTTCCATGCATGTGAGGAGTGCTGAAGGTTTTCCTTGCAGGCATTCGTTAGTCGCGACTGGGGAAGCTTCTAGGTAGTAGTTTTGGATGAGGTGAGTCTGGTTGGTGGAAACGTTGGTGTCAATAAAAAGTCAATACAACGTTTCGGTTACTTAGAACTTGTTCTGAACGACCAGGTAATTTGTATTACTTTCAAAACAATGCGATGGAGCAGGCGGTGCAAATCGCAGCCCATCGGCCAATTATTTATCCGTGACTTATGCGTCTTTCAAGGACGTGAGTACACGCATGAAGCGCGACTCGAGTTTCAACTTCCTCGAACCGGTTCCCTTGAAAGAGCCACTTCTTTTCAACCATTTAATACTTACAGTCAATCCTATAAGTATTTGTACCCTCCATGTATATTCAAAAAACTTGTTCAAATTAAATGATATTTGATGTTTTCTTTTAAATCTAAATTAGTGTTCAGTTGATTTCCTACTATCCGTTCCTACTACCAGTTGATTTGTCTACATTTCTTCCGCGTTTTCGCCCAGGAGAGAGCCACTCGGTGCTCCGAGGAGAGGACACTGGAAGAAAGAGGGTGAAAAGGCACTCGTGCCTCCACAGACCTCCCTGTCCACCAAGAAAGTATAAAACGGTGGATCTCGGTATACTGCTCGTTCCGTGGATGCTCGCTGCGAGGCAAAAAAAAAAAAGAGAAGGCACGGAGGATGTCGGTGGCTCGTAAAATTCCAGATTATGCCGTTTCGCTTTAATGGGCAGCGCGTTCCCGCCCGAAATTTGCATGACACCCTGGCGAGAAAGTGGCAACGGAGGCGCGAGATACGCTAGATCGACGTAATCATGCACCAAGCAAACAAGAGACGCCCCGGGGGTGGGACATTCCGAGCGCGTCGTCCTATAAACCGGAATCGTAAAAAAACGCGTCGCGTGTCAGAGGTGTATGAATTAACGAGATTCTCGGCGCGGATGCGCAGTCTGCGATTTTTATGCTGTTCGATGAACGAATTCCAGACGCGGTCGTAAAACTGTGCGCAGTGGATGTTTCAGAAGTTACGCGACGTCTAGAGCCTCGTTGGTACGTGCCTCGCGTGGACATCGCGGTGGCGATAGTTATACGATTTAAGAGTTTTTTTTAGGTGCATCTTCGAAAGTAAGGGAGAAATGGGAGAGAAAGTAATTTCTGTGGGGCCTGCGGATGAGTTGGGAGGGCTGGTGTTGGATTACTAGAATTTCTGTTTTATTTTTTCGATACTCATTTTGGTGAAAGTTAACCCTAAGAAATTAAATTATTAGGTTGTCCCAAAAGTTTCTTTCGCTTTATTAATAAGTAATACGTGCACAATGTTTTATGTTTTATGTTACATTACTGAATTGTGCACGATTCATTTTGCTCCATTACTGTTACAACATGAATATCTATGAAATTAGATTGTCTATTTATAGAAACACGACCACATAAAATAATTGAGTGCAACTCGCGAAAGAAACTTTCGGGACAACCTAATACATTAGTACGAGAAAAAAAAAATTCAGGTCTGAAAGGGTTTATGACAGCGAAACCTAAAAATTCAGAGTATTTAGAACAGTCAAGGATGATGTGCTCAGTTATAGTACTACCTGTTCAATTGACTAATATTCTGTAATGAAGGCTATCCCTACAGCATCCTGATCTTTCACCACGTTTAAAATAAAATGCTCCATTCAACCTAAGCTATTTTTCTTTCTACCCACGACACAGGTTTGCGATAACTTTTGCGAAGTCTTCCTTAAGAATTCTTTCCTTTACGAATTATTTCGTACCCACCAGGTAGCAGCCATCAAACACAGTATCGAGTGGAGTTGCGTCACGTCGGCGATCGCATTTTTGAAATAGCCAGCGAGACTACGATCGCTGGGAGAAGAATTTCCCCGCGGTTCTAGAAAAACAAACGTCTTCGGTGCCTTCGACGGGTCGCCATGTAGGGAACGGCGTTTGATGTTCCCCCGCTGACGGGTATTTAGAGAAAATTATAGGTTTCTTGCCGTCTCCCAGCGCATGGCATTCACCTGGATGAGTGTCGAGCTGTGTAAGGCGTGCTTCGAATATCGATCTAGAGTCAACGGTCAGCCGAGTACGTTTGTAACTATCCGACGTTCCCGATGAAGAGGCATATTCGATTTCTTGTCCCCCTCCGGTGCTCGTGTAGCATATCTGCACGCAACCGAACCGGACGTTCCGCGAATGAATTTTCCAAGCTCTCCTCGGTAAGAAATCTGGTCTGTTCAGGATGTATTTATAGTAATACTCTCGATGAAAGAAGAATGCTCTTCGCGTGAATCATTCCAAGTCTATCAGGTACAGAAATTAATTCTCTGCAATCAAATTTAATTATTTCAGCCGTACACTGCACAAATCGATTAACTCCACCAGTCACATAAAAATTGTAACATTACCGACGATTATTTTTTGGCTATTATTAAACCTACATTTGTATTTACGTATTCTACAATATTTATTAGAATTTATATTATAAAGAGAATTTTAAAAAACAATGTGCATTATTTCATCGCATTTCTCAACTTTTTGTTTTATGAGGTTAATCGATTTGTGCAATGAACGGCTCATTCGTAACCCCAACTTGAACAGAAACATTTAAACTATCACCTTCGTATTAACGATAGACAGAAATATGGTTTTACAACTGTATATCCCCCTTGGGAATATATAGCCAAGGGAAAATTAAAAGTTGCGTGCTTTTTTCTCTGCTATTGAATCACAAGTTTACCTTACAAAGGAACTAATTTCTGCACCTAATATTAAAGTCACTCTCCCCGTGGCTCGTTACCAAGTACAGCCCCGACGTTAAAATGTTTGCACGCAGAGTTAATTAATGTAAGTTGATAACAACTCGCCGAAAGATCGATCACCTTCGCGTTGAACCGTTATAACAGACTTCGTCGAAACTTCCTACCCTTTGCGTAACTTTTGTCAGCGACGGTTAACGAGTCGAACGAAGCCAAGGAATAAATATGGACAAAGTTGCACAACCCATTTACCACGCTGGCTGGCTGCGAATGCAATAGGTCAGCGCGCGTTAGCACACTTCCTCCGACGTATGGTAGCATCGATCTTCGACAACTATGCTCGAGCCCGCATCCCTTGCGTACAGCGATGAAATTTTAATCCGCTACGTAGACTGTAGCTGGAATGATTATGGACTACTCGGAAGAAGCATTTGGTAACTACTTCTGCAAACTACAGTTTGCGAGTTACGGGGATCCACCCCTGAGCGTGTTTTTTTTATTAAATTGTATTGCAAGGGGGGAACAAAACCTTTTGGTTTCCTGCTACTTCAGTGTCGCGAGTGGTGTAAAAAAGTTTCGAGTAGCGTGGTGATTGAATATTTGAGACGAAAAATATATTTGTAAGTTATATTAGTTCGTCTTCTTTGAATGAAATTGTAAATAGTTTTGTCTCACTCGGTGTTTAAATGTTGTAACCTTTTGGTATCTTAATATTTCCATCTAACCTAAAATATATTTTTTTTTTTTAAATTTATTTTGGGTCTGCTTTCAATTGGAAATTTTATCATAGAATCCATTAGAGTGCCTCCATTAACAAGTCCACTAGCACACGCACATAAACGTCACGATAATAGCCACCCTTCCCATTGATCAAACAACATTCAGTCTTTTTGTGCGCCGTTTAAGAGTACGCTGATTTAAAACGTACTTGTGCACGGGATCATTATCCCTCCGCTCGGGCAAAATTAAGTTGCCGTGTGAAATATTACGTTCTACGCGCAATGCAACAACGATGTACCGATTAACAAGCACGGACAGCGATGTACACTCTATTACGTAACGCAATCCGCGTGCAAACGCCAAAGGTAACTGTTGAAACAGAAAAACGGACGCGCCGCGCCGGGGACTAGAAGCGCTTTTCATAATAGGGGTCAGGACAATTGCTATTATTACCCCGCTTTCTTTTTTTCATCGCTATCAGTCGGTATCGCTCGCAAGTTGAACGCTCATCTGCTCGATTACTGTTATTACCGTCGACGTTGGCGCGACGCAAGCCCAGTGTATGAATATCCAAGCGGATGCACGAGAGGTTTGTTAACGTAAGTTATTAACGTGACTTTAACGCGATAAGTAGAGACTTATCGATCATTAGATAGCCGGGAGGGGCTGGAGGCTTGCGAGGGTGGAAGCACGCTTGCATGTACGTACAGGGTGAGCCAACCAGAAATGGAGGACCTGAATTTCAGGATTGGAGGGTAGGAGAAGATGTTGGAATGGGAGGTTCTTTTAGGGAGGCCAAATATGGTGACACAGGTGGGTCTTCTGACGTTATCTTCGGGACTAAAGGTCATCGGGTTCTTTTTAAAACAACAATACGTATTTTAACTCTTCTACGTGGGAGGTGACGTCAAGAACGGTTCGCGTGAGGTTGAACTTGATCTCGAAGTAAACTTGGTTTGGGGAATTTATTGCCGAGTGGTAAATCTGGAGTGAGAAATTATTTCATTTTCCTTTTATGTAATAATATTCACAATATGATCACAATATTTAAAATTTAATTACAATAATATTTAGACACATTTACAATCGATACTTCGAGTTGAATAATTGAAACCTCTACATATATTCTCTCAGTCTAAACTCGTACACACTTTCCTCCCAGCTGATAATCCCAGCTAAACAACCTCTCGATCCTCCAGCGCTCGATACCCCATTTTTCTGATACTGCACTTGTTTCAGGACAATCGCCCGCATTACCAGGGACATTCAGGTGTCCCATTTCTTGCTACCCACCCTGTATGCGTACACCGAATACGCCGCGAGCGGTAGGTACTCCGATGACTCTTTACATACGGCCTGTTCATATTTTATGCCGGGAGAGCACGTGAGCCCATGAACTGCCGGAAGGCTCGGCCGCCTGACAAACTGCGAAACGATTTTCGCGTTACGTCGTAAATTTCTGCCCCGATCGCTGGTGCTCCCCGTGTTCGTGTACACGTGATCGATGGCCCGTGGATGCGCGCCGGAGAGGCACACAATGCTCCCGCTCGCTTGTTTCAGCCCGCCGGGGCTTTCATAAGCTCCTCCACTGTGGTGGATCGCTAGACCCGGATTAAAAAACAAGCCAGCCCCGTTGAAACCGCGCGGGCGCGCGTCAGATCCGTTTCCATCCCGCGGATATCGCAGTATAGACGGGGACAAACGAACGCTTCGCTCGCGATACTGATTGACGAAGTTTTAAGGACGCGGAGTTCCATGGGAACAGGAGGGGTCTCTTGTGGAGTCTTTCGAGATTACAAAATGCTCAAGTAATGTCTTTCGAGATTACAATACGTTGAAGTAATATCTTCCTTGGTCACAAAATACTGAAGTAATGTCCTTCCAGATTACAAAACGTTGAAGTAATATCTTTCTAGGCTACAAAATACTGAAGTAATATCTTTAGAGATTACAATGCGTTGAAGTAATATCTTCCTTGGTCACAAAATACTAAAGTAATGTCCTTCCAGATTACAAAACGCAATACCGAAAACGCTGTGTGTTTTTGGTCAACTATTGAAAATGATCGAGAAGTGGTTAAAGCTGGCGGACCGTTCTACAGCACTGTTGTTTCAATGTTCTAGGCTTCCAGGTGTCAGTTGTGTTGTTTTACAAAATATCCCCGGTGTTTTAGGTGCCGCAGGTGACTCCATCAGGGATTTGATGACACACTGATACCGAACGGTCGCAGTACTAGTGAAATATTGAAAATAGTTTTTATAGCGAAACGATTTATGTACGCAAACCTCGATCGATGATTAACGGTTGATTTAGGTAGTCTTTTTGAATTTGTGCACCAAACTAGGGCTATAACTTCAAAATTTATTCGAACAAATATTAGGAGAGACAGGACTTTTCGGAAGACCCGATAGATTTGATTTATTCTTAATTAAAACAGTGGGGTACTTGTTGGATTTAGTTAAGAGATATACAGAATTTTATTCCACAAACTAGCTGACACATACAAGCTTCTAGAGTGATTTATACCCACGCAACAGTTATGCATGATTCATTATATACCTACATGAACTAAATCAGCACGAAAAACAAAATAAACCCACAGGTTGGACAAACCAACATCCATATAAAACTTCATCGAAATCAGAGTCAACGTTTCCTCGATAGTTTCCCGTAAAAGCATGATTACCGTTCACCACGTAGTAGCCGTTTGTTAAGAAAAATAAGAACAGGAAGGACGTTCAACGAACGTGCATAAAACGAGCGGGTTAGACGACGGTGAAATACAAGCGCAGTATGAACAGTGGAAAGGTCGCGGGAAACGTAAAGTCGCACGTTATCGGTACGCAATTTGTGGCACGCATAATGTTGCTTTTATGCGGTGCTACGCAACGGTTGTATACGCGTTATGCGTCAGGAGCGTGATAAAGGCGTCTGCGCAGATAGATAAACGTTTGTTCCATCCGCCGTTAATTATCCGCTACGTTATTTATCATGCTCGCGTGTATGATGCGAGGGTCAAACCGAATTTACGCGGCACTGTTGAATTGTTCACACCGTTACTTTCGCGGCGCTCCTCATAATTGATGCGATCATCCGCCGGGCACCGATTCTCGATTAATATTAACGCGCTCGGGCACCATTGCACGTGGGATAATTGCGCGTGGGCGACACTCGATGCCTAGGAACCGTGTCTGAGAGTCGACGCGGCATCAAACAGTTTAAAGAGGTCAGGTGAGTTATACGTTCATTGCTCTTGCGTATATGCTTCATGAAACTAAATGAAGACGCTTGATTCGATTTAGGCTTCTTGTGAATGGAAGTATAAACATTTATGGAGCTGTAGTATTCACTGATTTTAATCAATTACCGCGCTCTACATTTCGACGCGCCAATTTAAGTAGAAACAGGGGGTAATAGTCAGACACATAGACCAAGTTGGTCGACGATACGTTGGTATCATTCGTCGTTGTTTCTTCGAATAAAACTTCTCTATCTCTGCTCATGGACAAGGTTCTAATAAAGAATAACGTAGCATTCTGCACTATCGCATTACTTTAAACACTCATAACAGGTAGAATTTTCTATTCTATAAATATTGAAACTATTTAAACAACAGTGTCTATATTACTCACAGTCCCCACATTACTTCTAATTTCATCGTGAATTTGATTCAATCCCCATCTGATTGCGTAAAGTATAATTAATTAGCTTCCCCATCAAGTTCTATTAATTGAATCCTCGAGACCTGTGCACCCCGCGTACGTGTGTTCTGTAACGTTTTGCGGTAATCAGGAAAACGGTGCTTCGTAATACTGTGTAATTGCGTGGGTAATTTTTGAATCGAGGGTGCTCGTCGGTGAATGGTGAAAGTTTCGAATGCAGCTCTTAACTTTTCAACTTTATCCAATCGGAAATCTGTCGGAGGAGGAACGATAAATTTGCAAACAGCAATTACAATTCGGTCGAATGGTAGTCGCAATTAGAAAACTTATTCCCGCCGATAATGTTCATAAATCCAAACTTTTCCAGCCGTATCAGTGGCGATTATGGAGATTCCAATAATGATCCTTTGTTTTATTGATGAACTATGTTCCCCCTCGCGCGGTTCATAAATCGCGCGGTATAATTTTCACGGAACGGAAGTATACACGGTGGGCCGCTGAAAAGTACCAGGTGAAATTACTCGTTGGTCGCATTAACGCTGTCGATTTTTATTTTATGTTAAAATACGTTTCCTCTAATCACGTGCAACAAACGCACAATCACGTTTGTGTTATGCAATTGGGTATACGCAGTCCATCATTTCTGCTTTCGTGTTTCGAACTAGGTTAATAATGCTCCGAAGTTATTACTCATCACTGGATAATCAATTACGCGGAGGATAGGCCGGAATACCAGCAAACCGTTTCGAAATCGAAATCCTGAAATAAGAATAGCCGTGACCAAAGGCGAAATGATCTAATGATGCACTCGACAAAGCTATCTGGATCTGGTAAAGCGCATACATCAAACGCCTGGCAGTTTCAATTACCCTGAAGAGGACGCGAGTGATGATTAAAAAGTCTAGATAGAGTCAAGCGAAGTGATAAGGTGGATTAGGCCTTCCAAACGTGGAGGACTCTTGACATCGAGCAGCCCTATGGTCGGGTGTGTTCACGTGACTCATCTGCGCCGGTGTTCACGTGCGTACGGTAATTATCGTGACAGATTATCGCGATGTTATCGGGCATTGTTTGATTTCCGAATTTCCGTGAACCTCAAAACGTTTAAGCCAGTGATTTCCATGCTGTTTAAAGGGTGGTCTCTTAATAAGAGGACTGGTGATTGAGCTGTATACACAACAAATTTTTGTTATGTGTATTTCACTTAATCTAAAATTTAGTTGCTTTTATTGGTAGTGATTCATTGTTTTTTTTTAAATATTGCTGTTGACCAATTGCTCTCATATAAACAAAGTAATATTATTAAAAGAGCCCCCCCAAAAAACAGAAATACGAAATATAGTAAAATACCGCGATGCGCAAGGAAAATGCGCGCAAGAGTCTCCACAGTGGCGCGTTCTCTTTCGAAAAGCAGAGACACGATTCGCCATGTCATTCTTCATTTGTCGCTGCACCCGACCATACGTGTTTAAACTTCGCCCTTTGAACTGTTCGTCAACCCTCCTCGTACTTTTTATTTGCCCGAGCAATATCACAATACTAAGTGCCTACCCTGCCACATGAGTAAATAAGGGACGCCTGCTTTCCGTTCCTCTGTCGACGCTTTAATGCACCTGCAGCGATGCTTGTTTGGACAGCGTTTACGCCGCGGCCATAACAGTTTTTCGTTCCTTGCCGCGCAAATGAAACCGCGTTCACGGTTACCCGTTGCTTCAAAAAAATTGCTGACCGCTTTCATGCGAATTTCGCGAAAATACCCTTTGCGCGCTAGTCGCGCTTCGAGCTATCCGCGACGCGGATTTGCTTACTCTGTGGAAAGACATTTTCGTTGACAGGTGTCTTAATTTCACTCTGACGGTCTTCGTTTCCCGCTCTGTGCCATTTTGTGGAACGTTTCCCAGCAATTTTTTAATTTTTTTTTTTATTTATTGTCTCGTCAGCTTGTAAGCCATTAGCGACCACTGTGAGTTACATATTCAACAAGTATATACATATATGTATGAGTCAAAAATTATAAATTCTATTTAGCATTAAACGTATATTTTAGAAGATGGTAGTGTCTTGTTGATTCTTGCGTATATTTCTGTAATCTGTAAATACGATGTAATTTATTATATGCGTTTCTTGTCATTTAAGCTGGTCTTCAGGGTAGTTCCGAGTCATTTTCTCGTTCGCTATCCAATATTTTAATAGTATGAATAGTCTGATCGTACACGATTACGGTTTTTCCAAGGTTCGTAATCCTGATGCTTTTTATAAAACAAAAGAATGATGGCGAATACAGGAAAAGAATGAAAATAATCAACACGGAACGAAACACCGCGAATTTCTATACATTCATAATACGAACATACAATTCACGTTATACCTAAAAAATATCGAAACTCGCGAAATTGGATCCCTTCGAAGCTGCCTTTAATTATTATATATATTCCCAGCTTTTGTAATAATTTAATCAACCACGATGTTTCTTCGTTATATTTGGACCCGAGAGAAATTTCTCTCGTATCGAATGAAACAACGCGAATTCGACGCCAC
Source organism: Hylaeus volcanicus (assembly GCF_026283585.1). Classification (NCBI taxonomy): domain Eukaryota; kingdom Metazoa; phylum Arthropoda; class Insecta; order Hymenoptera; family Colletidae; genus Hylaeus; species Hylaeus volcanicus. The sequence continues at coordinate 10,556,076 of NC_071976.1, forward strand.
CGACCCAGAAGGAATTCAATTTACGTAATTCGTGATTAATGCCGCGAAGGAAACACGCCGGCGCAATGCTCGCGGAACTTTCGCGTCGTATTAGCGCGTTTTCAACGCGACGAATCAGTCTTCGCTGGCGACAAAATTTCCGCTCCAGGATTAGAAATCGGTCTGTTACAAATCCCAATCCGCGCGACGTCAATCTGCGGGTAATGACATCGACAAACACGCTCCAACTTCGTAAAGAGGAATCACGCGTAATCACCAGCGGCGACAAACACCGACGGCGCCCGTTCTATTCCTATTGTGTTTTGCAACAAACGCACGGAACGAAGTAACTTTAATGAATCTGGCCGAACCGAGTGTCGCACTTTAAACGCGTATCGAATTTCGACGGTGAACAATGCGCCGCGATAGGGCGAAATTAAAAGTCGATTGGTATCTCTTAATAACTGGCTCGATGAAAATAAAGTGGCCCGTGAAAGTATTTCAACTGTGGTCTGCGGGTATCATTTATGGACGCTTCTGTATTTAGGACCGCGGGTGCAATCGCGTGAGGTATGTGTAACTGTTTCTGGACTAAGATTATTTTCGTTAAGAGCCACTGCAATGTCTCCTTCGACATACTTTCTGGAGTTAATACGAGGGTCGGTTGGACGCGAATAACACTTATTTTTATAAATGTGATTCGAAGGTTGGAACCACATAGGGCATCTATAAAAGAACGTGATCTAAAACGAACGTGATCTTGTGTGTTGGCGTTGATTATTTTTAACACGTTGGTCACTACGTCAGCCAGAAATGGGTAGATTAGTCTTTAACGTGTAAAAATGACGAGGAAACCTAATGTCTGTGTTAATTACTTTGGTTATAAAAATCGTTTCACCTTAATCAAACTAGACGTAACGACGTTTACGTTTGAATGCGATCAAGGAATTTTCCAGAGGTGGAAATAGCGTTCCATCGACGAATTTCTGAAGTCGTCGAAACTTCCTTCCCATGTTAACCTGTAGGGGCACGTTTATGCATCGAGCGTAACCGATATAGAGGCAGGGAGTGTTACGTCTCCTGGTTAAACGCGTATATACAGGAATCGTTATCGCGGAAGAGCTATGGAGACTTAGCGACGAATTAGCGTGTGTATCTGCGACTAAGCCGTCACTCACTAAACTAGTCGCCGTTATCCTCGCCTCGTTAACCGTTTTGATGCTCCTCGTAGCGTACCCAAGGTTTCAAAATTCTCTGCTCGACGTCGATGCATGCCTGAACATGTTTCTACACATGGTTACTCGCGAAAATATCCGTCTACCCTATATATGTAACATTTCCTATGCGTTTATTCAAACTTAAGGTTTAAGTAACCAGTTGGTCTACAAGTTCATGCAGTTTAAATTTCAGAAAAATATAACCAAAGAAATGTTCCTTACTTTTACAGAACCAAAAGAGGACCCTTCAACCTTTTCAACAAATGTATTGGTATTTCAACAATTTCTATAAATCTGCAAACAAGAAATAATAGCCATGGAAGGTAGTGTATGGAGAATATAGTAGAGGGTGGTTAAGCTGTCTGAAACCACATGCGTTAACTGCAGCAACAGGAGACTTATGGACCAATATGTTGTCTTGCAACAGCAGAACACCAAGAGACAATGCATCTCAATTGTTCCCAACAACATCTACAGGTAACCTTGCCTCGTAGTTGTATGCAATAGATTTTTGGGATAGTTTTGTGGAAAAACTGGAGGATCGAACTGGAGTCTCTTCAACATCACAAGAAATGGGATCCATAGGAGTTACAGAAGGATCACAAACACTCGGATCCGGAATTTTTCCGGTAGGAATAAGAATATATCAAGTTTTAATGGATCGAGCATAAACTGCAGGAGTTATAAATTACAAACACCCACATTTTTGAATTTCACATTAGGAATAAGAATGCATCGAGAAATTTCTCCTGGCCTGAACAAAAGCATTATAAATCGTAGCAAAACTACAAATGCATAAATTTTGAGTTTCACATTAGGCGAATTCACAGTTTATAGCAAAGTTTCACCCGGAACCCACCCAATGAGTCTCGCCGAGGTGTCCCTGGTGGGCGATCAGATACAGGTAAAGGTGTAAACGCCATCGATCTCTTTCGTTGTTTATATACACGGTTACATCGGCCGAGAAACCGCGGCTCTTTTACATACAACGATGGCGGTGCACGCGGCCCCGTCAAGTGTAAGCGCGGACCAGCCTTCCGCAGCGGGTTCCGGATCACAAAGCACGTCCCTCCCTGGTACCCTATCCGTCGCTTATCTGCACGGTCTAAGGCGCATGCTGCTGCGAAGCCTTTAGGATTTAGTGGATCTCTGCTTGGGCTGGCCGTCCGTTAGTTACCTGGGCTTCGGCCATCCACACATAAATTTCTGTATCAGACAATGGGTAATTGTGCGCGATCCACCCTCGACGCGCGTTTATGTGTGCATCGCGGCGCACCGCCGCTGAGCAGTCCTGGATTAAGAGTTCCTGAACCACGGGCGATCCTGGGGCCCCAGGAATAATTACATTTACATTTATAACGCGGATGGTAGGTGTATTAGTTTCTGTAAATATTCTTGCATGTTCAGTTTTTTGGATGAGTCGACGCTCGAGGGCCTGTATTATCGGGTCCTTATCTTTTAAGTAGATGTGCCATTAAGTTCTTAATTAATTTACTTTTACACGGTGATTGGAACTAATTTAAATGTTCAAAATAGATCTCGAAGAGATGAAGAGATCGTATCGTGTAATGGAACCTTAATTTTTTCATTCTCAGTCAATCGATTTTTATCATCAAGCTCCGAGTCAGAGTCATTTTTCTTTCCCGTAATTCGATTCCTTTTCTATCTTGAAACATCTTACGTTCACCTCCAACCCCCCTTATTTATGATCACCTGTCCTTTGGTCATCCCCTTATTCACTTTCTTCCAAATTCTGCCAATACTCTAACGTAATGTGTCGCAATCATCTTCAGTAAATATTTCTAGCTTCAAAATTAATTGCGTTCGAACGGATTAAACCAGCCATGCCTCGACCTACCTGTCCAGCGTCCTCCAATGACAGCGCAAGATTGTGTGCAAGCTGTTTGGGAGCACTGGACCCGCAACAGCCGTAACGGAGAGAAACGCGCGCACGACCGCAAAGTGTAAGTGGGCGTTGCTCTTATTGTTAGATGCCAGATCTACCGTGCAGATAGTCGAGGTACAGTCTGAGTTACGTTCTCTCTTCTCGATCCCCCATTTCCCTCGTACCGTTCCTCCGGCTTCTAATCCCCCCTCGACCGACCGACGTTGGCCCGTCTGCTTGTGCCAAAAGCCACTCCAGCAGCGGGCCGAATTACTTTGGCTCGCTTGGCATGGCTGGTCGCGAAATCTCCCGCGTTCTGGAGAGACCAGAGGGTAGGGGGTGAGAAATCGTTTCTGAGAATCGGTTTAAGGGGGCATGTGCACTCGAATAGGCAGAAAGTAGGTCGTTCTCGCGGAATGGTGATAAGGATTTGTATTAAAATCGTATGTTTGATTTTTCTAGGGTCAAAATACGCTTAGGGTAGATAAAAGTGGGGTAAACCTTGTGACTCAACGGATAATATTTTTTATTGCATGTATTTATTCCAAGGGAATAAATTAAAGTGGGAGCGGAGGCTACGCAACCCTCAGATGCAAAAATTAATATCAAATTTACTATCACAAAAACTATTAATATCACTGTTGATGTAACAAAAATTTGCAACACTGACATGAAAACAAGAATAATACCGCAAGTGAAAATTATTTTAGAGGAACATTCTTCTTGTCATCCAGGTGCCTGTAGCATTTTTTTTAACTGATCCTGTTTTAGAAGCGAGCCACCAACTCGCGAATCATGGCGAAGGGATGACGATTCGCGACAATGCGTCGCGAAATTCGAGCGATAAAGGGCTGCGTATCGGCGACGAACGAAGTTATTCGCGGGGTGAATTTTTCTGAAAGCGGTCGTACGCACGCAGCCGATTGGAAAGCGATGTTTGCGCAGTTTTGAACGGGAGATGACGTTGCTTGTGACGCGTCGTGTCGTCGAACGGAATTTTGGGAATGTTACTAACGCGTTGAATACCGGTCTGGTACTCGTCGTGCGCTACCAGGTCCCAGCTATTTAGGTGTAGGTACTGTCCAAAATAACACAATGTCTTTAAAATTTGGGTTTTTAATGAAATACAAATGGAATATATTCGAATCGATTATTTTATTATGGTAGTAGTAGTGGCTTTTTTTACGTATTAATTTGGTTGACATCTCCATCCCCTATCTGTGAAATGAGTCTAGTCTTGTCGACAGTAAAAGTACTTTTCCTCGGGTACCCAAATCAGAGGTATAATGATTTACAGTCGATCCCATAAGTATTCGTACCCTCTGTATTTATTGAAAATTTGTTCTATCTCAAGGCTTGTTTTTACCATCGAAGCTTAATATAACGACATTAAACTCTTCGCCGAGAAGACTAAGTTATTAAGCTATTAAACTATTTTCGAGGCTCGTCGATTTGAATGTCAAAGCGAGTACCGGCGAAAAGCCGAATTTCGAAGTCCACGTGAAATCTGGGATTCCCCGAGCGCATCAGCGCGGGTGCGGGGCTTTGGGAGAAATTCGAAAACGCGGAGAATAGGGAAACCTCCCCCGTTATTGTCGACGTACGCGCGACTAGCCAGCGAACGCGGATAACTTCTGTACAGTGAAATTGAACGGAATAACGCGCGAGGCTCGACGCGTTCCTTTGTTCCAGCGGATTTTAGCGCAGACCCGTGTCCAGTTCTGTCGGAGTTTCGTTACTCCCGACATTACCATATTCCTCGCGTTTGCCGCTTTAATATTGCGTTACGCCCGCGAAGTGCACACCTCGCGAAATTACTTCTGAGCTGGCGCGGCACCGGTAATCCCGCGCGTACATGTCTATGCGCGCGTGCGACTGTCGCGTCGAAGCACCGAATTAGGCGGCGACCGCCATCACGGTGGACGATCAAAGTTACGACGTCGTTACGCCTGGATGTACCTACCGCCTACGCAAGACGCGTTAACGGTAATTGCATCGATAGATGCCCCATTCGCGTTAACTTATTGCGCTCCCTGTGCGAGGATCATCGAGGAGTTGATGTCCTGCTGGTTGTCTTTACGGGACAATGGCGGCAGGATCGGTGGCGTCGAGTGCTTTCGGGGCCGTCTTGAAGGTGGATAGATTCCCATTTGCGAAAAGTGTAGGATTGAAAATAAAGCAGGAGAGCAGAAGGCAGTATAATATGTAAAATAGTACGAATGTTGAGGGTAGTTAAGAAGTATAGGTATTGACCCATTACCCGCCGCAATTAAAAAATAGACAAAAAATTAAATTAAATGTATAATGTACCAATCTTTACGCGAATCCGCCATTTTTAATTTCGAATAGTATTAATTATTTATTTTCGTAAAAATATCAATCTTCTATCTCACACTTATTAGATTCAATGCACACAGTTTAACCTGACATTGAACATTAATTTTATCATTAATTAATGTTTAACCTAAACTCGATAACTTTCGATAACGCGTTGGTATTTCATCAATTGTAACAATGTAGAATACAATCTACAATAGAGTTCTCCACGACGACGTAATTATCATACAAATTTATACTCGATTCCCTCAATTTGCATGTCTTTCTCTCCGTAACGCGAACGAAGTAACGTCGATTATAGGTAAACTTCAACTTGTAATCGCGGATTCAATGACACTCGTTTAAGTACAAATTTCCTACTCAATATACTTTTTCTCTCAGATACTCGAACCGAGGCTTAATGCAAGAAATTTGCAAACTTTGCATTTCACCTGCTGAACCTTTCCCGCTATTACTCCGCCGTCGTTTCTGCTATTCATCCTTTCATTCGTCCCGTCTCTTCCTTATTTGAGTCCACGGGTCTGCGAATCGACTCCGGTCCCGTTTTAAGGGTAGTCGTTTGAATCGATAAGCAGCCCCTTCTCCCTATTTTAGACCGCCTATCGAGAGATGAAAGCGAATTTGATTAAAGGATTCGATTAATGTTTACCGACTTGTTTTTATAAACTTCAAAGATACTTTGTGTCTCTTTTTCACGGCGATCGCGTCTCTTTGACGTTTCAGACTTACCTTCGCCTCTGACGGCCTTAGTCACTATTTCATAAATGAATATCGACGCTCTATTCTACTGCTTGGTTATTCAACGTTCGAGTATCAATTGACATTCTATATCGATATTATATAAAGACAGTATAGTGACGAATGCTGGCATTTCAGTTTCAGCAAATAGTCGTGCTTGATATTTATTTATTATTAAATAGAATATAACCCGCAGCTTGAGGAACCTCGAGACTTTCAATTATTCGTCTTTATTTTTACTCTTCCCAAACCTCTGTGTCAACATTTTATTTTTACTTTTCGTCTGGTTCCTTCAAATATTTTTGTCCGCTTTACAAACTACAATATTTATTCACCTCTAATATTTCACATTTATCTCCTGCTCCAATCCTCGAGCAGAGGATTTCCTTCATCTATCCTCTTTGGTACCTCCTGCATACAATGGAAATGGCGTATATTCTTGATAACCGGACCACCCCGTAGATATTAACTTATACTCTCTGCTTGCTGTAACTTCATTCCGTTCTTGTGTGTATCCGGTTTCGTAATCAGACACACACGCGCTGGGAACACGACAAGGGGGGAACTTGGTTAACAAGTCGGAGTCCACCCTTTACAACCTCAAGACCATTGTTTCGGAGTCCGAGGACAAGAAAGTCGTGTTCGTTATGCCGGATAAAGATGATACGCGACATCGACCACACGTAACACGACACTCGTACATCATACATATTAACCAACGTTGTTCACGAAGTCGGACAAATTAGTATTGCGTTCTTGTTGCGTCTGCCCCGGGTCCCGTATCATTTTGCCGCGTCTTTTTGCCGCTCCTATGCCCCTTCTATCCGCTTACGTGCCTCCCACGCATCGGAATTTACAATGACGCGCCGCGACACGTTTCGCCGCTGACCGAGATCAACATTTTAGTTGCCTGCACAACAACGCAATTTCAATCGTCCGACTGGGAATGGAGGAATGAACTTACGTCGCGCTTTTTCCTGCGCCCGTGTAAAATAACACGCGTCCGGCTTAAATCGTACATTATGGCTCCCAGAGTCTGGGATTACCGGACAATATGGGCGAAATTGTAGGATTCTAACAGCTATTTTGATGGGGACCCACATTCGCGTGGGTCCTGTGGAGGTGGAATTATATGTAATTGTGTGCAGATGAGGGTATAAATAGAAGGCTAGAATACTCTGTCAAAGATTTTCAAAGGAGCTTTGAGATTTTGTTTTTTAACACGTTGACTGTCAGAGACAATTAGACCTATAGAATCTAAGTCGTATTAGTTAGTTTTGTCGTCTCATCAAAGTTTACAAATTCTATCCAGATTTGTTTTTATCAACGCTTAGCCCTTAAAATTAATTCTTGAAGATCCTCAGTGAAAAGCTTCGTCACCCACATGTATGACGTGCCGTTCAATGTGTTAACCCATTTCCAATCTACATGTGGTTCAAGCAATTAGAACATCAGGAAACAATCGAAAGGGGAAGAACTCGGAGATCTCTAGGAGTCAAGGATGAGGTGTTCGATCAATCTTACTTAACCCTGCGAAACGCGAAAGTAATCCTGGTCGATAAATTCTGATAAACGCGTCCAATTGGCGCGCTCCCCCGGCCGTAAGGAGGACAGGATGATAAACATATTCCGTTGGAAGGTGCGCTAAATGGTCGTGCAAGGTGAGATGTCCGAAGATCAGAGCAGGCCGACGCGGTAACGAGGATAGAAGAAGCAAGCGGCCCAGATCGAGTGGAATAAGAGAGGGAACGCCGGTCGTTACTTGCCGGGATGAGTCTGAGAGTTGGTTTCCCTTGGGAGTCATACTCAGGCTAACAGCTCCCCAGGAATAGATATGTATTCCAGCGAACTCAGGGTTTGCCGGCAGTTTCCGCCACGTCCTCCGAATCCTGCCACTTTCTCCGAACAGGAGGGTTTACGTCCTGGGTGAAAGTATTATCGCCAGGACGGCACACGTTCCGGCGCCCTGGCTGCAACCTTTTAGTTTCCGCGACCCTTTGTAACAATCAGGACCGAGTAACGGCCATCTTGACGACCTAATCTGCCTGGAGAATCGTCTTCCGGTGGACCCTCGTCTCGAAGTGATCTGTTTATGATATATCTACATTGTCAAGAGAGGAACGGCTATGGCTGGATCACTTTGAGCATCCTAATACTGGGTTGTAGGTTCGACGGGGGTTGATTCTTTGCTCGCCAATCTCTTCAGCGGATTACCAAGCATGAGGATATAATAAACGTAATAATTACAATTCTTCTTAAGCTACTGATGCACTATATCACACACTCAGGACCTTCTTAACCCTCTAAATTATTGTTTCTGCAGACTATTTGCAAGCCAGACACACTATACATGTATAATTGAGACGTATGTATACATACGCCATTTTATGAACAAACTAAAATTATTTGATGAAATATGACGAAATATGTTAAATTGAAAAAATTTTAAAATATAAATATGTTTCATTTTATCCGCCATTTATATTTGTATCCCTCTAAGTTGCATACATAAGACCCCCACTGCACTGAATGTCCCAAGGCCCCCTCGCGCTGTTCAGTCTACACTCATCCGCCTCCGTAGCGAATCCCACAGAGTCCAGGTTTATCAACAAACTCCTGCCTCCGACTGCAACCTCCCCCCCACCATTCTAATCCAGATATCATTATTTTCAATACTTATCGAGAGGCGAGCATCGAAGCGAATCAGGCCCGGTCGATCGACAACCACGCTCGGAGGTTTCAATCGTCGGGATTCCGCGGGTAATCCGATAAGGAGGACCGACGGAAGTTGGTGCTTTTCTCGAAAATCTCATCTGACGGCGCGCGATCCCATACTCGACTGGGATTATCGCGCCCTACCGCACTAACCGATGGGGACCCGTAGGTTCCGCGCCCCCTGGCGCAAGGGTGGCCACGCTGCGAAAAGGGCGGACCGCGTTTCGGTGGTCGTGATGCAGGCGTACGTAGTTATGACGGAACGCGGAACACGCGAGGCTCGCAGCCAACCAGGGAGGGCGAAGCAAAAAGTCAATCAATCGCGGCGGGGCATTGTTTGTACGAGGCTTAACGTTAATTCCTATTTGTAGATCTGATTGAATGGAGGACCGCACATCGGATTTCCTTTTCATAATCCGTTATACGGACGGAGGACGAATCGTGGATCGTTATCATGCTTGAGAGAACCGACGACTCTTGGCCCCGGCGATGATAGATTGCTTGTCTCTCGTCGGGTTCGATCGTTGATGGATAATTTCGCGAAAACGCGAGGCGCGCTAGCGTTGATTAATACGCTTACTCAATCACCGCTCGAGTAGCGGCGATAAGGGTATTGGAAAATCTTATTGCGATAGAAATTCGGTCTCGCCATCCTGGAAATTCTGGCTTCGTTTATTTTCGATCGCTGACTTCGCGATGTTCTGTCACCGTGTACATAATTGAGAGTGTCGCCGATGTTCATTCAATATCGGGGTGACACGCGACGAGCTCTTGGGGAAGGCCGAAACCTCGGCTACGCGATTTGAATTGGATGGATTTAAAGTATTTCTGGACGGAACATAACGCGGGGTGGAAAGATATATTGGATGGTCTGAAGACCAGCTTGAATGACAAGAAATGCATATCGAAAATCATATCTTATTTACAAATAACAAAAATATCCAAACAAATACAGTCAGTACCTTAAGTATTCGTATCCTTTTTATGTTTATTTAAGAAATTTGTTGAAATTGAATGATAGCTTTTAAATTTAGCTTTATAGCTTTTCAAATTTGCATTATCGAACGTAAAAATCGTCTGCAATCATAGTGCCTTAATTTACATTATCGAACGTATAAAATGTGTGCAACCTTATTTTCCTGATTTACATAACGAACAATTTATGCGATCTTATTTTCTAAATTTGCATTATCGAGCGGAAAATGTCTCTATTACCTTATTTTTCAATAATTTGCCGCTTCCTATTTTGAAATTAAGAAATTGATATAATATTATCCGGTTAATTCCAGTGAGCACTCCATTAACCTTTTCGCTGGTTTCCCTGTTGTAATGCAAACTACTATACAACGTTAATCGAAGGTCCCGCGGAGCAACCCACCGTTTAATTCGCTTATTATTGTGCAGTGACACGTGTAGTATAGTTTGACACCGTTATAGAATCTACTGCAATGTAAAGCGAACGCTTCGAGCGATGAACAAATTATGTATATGCGTGAGTTTCTGAATAATAGTTCCAAACGATCGATTAACGTTGCGTAACGATCTACGAACTTCCTTTTGGTCAAACTGCTACAGAGTGGAGACAAAGATTACCATTAATTAATCTCGTAAAAAACTATTAAATGATTACATTTTGTTCCACGTGTTTGTATTGGAGTGTCTCGAAAATAGCAATGCTGAGAACGATACTATCCGTAGTCAAGTTGGAAATGTCTAAGATCTTAATGACTTCGCACATATGAACCACCCTGTCAAAGGACCAGCAATCTTCTTTTCCAGCCCTATTAAGACTCGACACTTAAAATTAAACTGGAGGTTTTCGCAATTTGGACGCAAATTAGAGGTACGCTGAGAAACCAGTTCAAACGAAGTGACTTGTGGAACGAAGTCGTGTGCAAAATGAAAAATTACGTCTAAAGGACGGTTTTCATCCAGTAATTCCAAAGACCTGCAAGATAATATTCAGGAGACCGACATTCATCCAACGAAAGTACTAAAATGTTTCCCAGTCGAGAAATGACACAATATACAATTTAATTAACATAATAAACTAAACAATATTCATAATAAAATGTTTCATAAAGAATGTTTGACAAAAATTTATTTGTTAACGAAAATTGCACCTGAATTCTATGTTTGAAGGGGTTAAATCGGCGACAAAACTTCCCTGAAAGGAGTTTATGAGTTATCACGAACCCATAAGCTTACTCAGCTGCTAGTCATAAACGCAGAATTGCACGAGACAATGAAACTGAGAAAGTTACAAGAGGAACTTTGCGAGGATCTTCTCCGGGGCCCATAAATTCCGTTATACAGTTGGAATCACGAGATGACATGGATATTTAAAAAGAAAGACGGAATCGTTTTAAGCCACTTTCGCAGACTTTCAACAAGCATTTTGTATTTCAAACATTACGCTGCTTCGGCGCGTAAGGCTATTCAGGTACAAGTCGTAAAAGGAAAATTGCTCGAGGCGAACGAATTGAGAACGGTACAAGTGAGACTGTGCAAGAATCAATAAAATTCTGGTACTTCTAGAAACAAAATTACAAGTATTTATAATTAAGGATTTAATTAGAAATTTGGCAGAAGGCCTTGGTTAGTTTTATGCGAATAATTACGATTGCATTCGACGCTCCAATAGCGTTCCAACTCATCCGAAACTTCTCAGCCGACAGTTTACGGTTTATCGCGAACCCATAAGCCTATTCAGCGCGTCGCCATAAACGTAAAATTGCACGAGACAAAGAAATTGTGAAAGTTTCATGAAGAACTTCCCAACGTACTTCCCACGGGCCCATAAATCCTCCGGTTATAAGGTTGGAATCGCGGTACGACGTGGAAATTTAAAAAGAAAGATCGAATCGTTTTAAACCACTTTCGGAGGCATTCAACAAGGCATTCCGCATTCGAAAACTATTCAAGGCTGACCATTATAGATGGATCATTATTGCCACGGCGCCTATTACCAAGCAATCGCGTTACAATTTTCAGCACGCGATCCACCCTCATCCTCCGCGGCGCCATTAACTCGACGAGCGGCTAATGCGTATTCCTTTCGGCGGCCGGCAATTATTGAACGACGACAATCATACGAATGAAACGTTCGGCCGGTTACGGAGGCATAATTCGCGACGAAAAGCCAGCGCATCAGTAGGAACGGTGGAAAGCCGCTTTATACGCGCTCATACGCGTCGCGCATACCCTATAGGCTGGAATTGTTCCGTGTCGGAATACCCGGTGGCGGGTTGAAGTTCCAATAGCTGTCGAATTATTGGCGAACGATTAAAGCAATGTAAAGTCTGCCCTGGCTCGTACCGCGACGAATAATTTAAGCGTGTGATTGCTGGCGGGCAAATAATGCCCGTACGATAAACAACGGGCCCGCCGACGCAAGTTAATCGCTCCATTGTCCGATTGCGTCGACGTGCGTGAACGAATTCCATCGGTCTCCCGTGGTGGCGCGTGAATATGTCTAAAGCTGCATAACCAACACTGCTGCGATTTCTGTTCCATTAAACGCCCGTGTCTGCAGGTTCGCGCGTGCATACGATGCGTCCACTACTATCGACCTTAGTTCAGGATCGACGTCTTAAATTTGCTTTTGATTAGAGGTGGTGGAATGGAATTTGCGAAATGTGGATAAGGTAGAATGGCGATGGTTATGATGGGGAGGATGTGGGAGATAGTGTTGTATCGCTGATGACAGATAAAGGAATACACAATGACACTTGCTATCACTGTATTAGTGCTATGAATTTACATGTTTTGAGTCACACGACGAATGGTGGATTATAGTGGCCTCGTATGAAAGTGTTGGGAACGATCGTCCACGTAACCGAACGTTCGCCCATCCGGCCCGATGTTTCGCCTAACGAGCAGGGGAAAAAGGTGCGCCGGTCCACGCACTGTTTGTCATCGAGGACGAAACAATTTTTGTTCCGTTTGGTCTGTTTGCGTGCAATTTGGCCGGCAGCGCGAAAAATTCGTCGAACCTGCCTCACAGGTGGTTGGCGAGCTACGTTTTGTTCCGCGGAGGCAGCTTGATCCTTCCACGGTCTGATCCCGCCGGACAAGAGAGCGCGCTCGCGCTTTAATAATTCTTTTTACGGTCCGCGCGTCTAAGGATTATGGCAACGGCAAGTCCGTCGTTTAATTATTCATGGCTCGGGCCCCGTGAAACCGTGGCGATCGGTAGCTTCTCATTAGCCGCCGGGACACACTGTTCCATTTTTATGCGCTAATTTTTTATGACTTGTTATGGCATAGGCCGGCGAGCAGAAAATTGACTGACGTTCAGCACCGACCGGCTACACGTCGACCCGTGAGCCGCGATGCTTTTCATCCTTTCCTTGTCTACCATAAACACGCCGCATATATCGCCCGAGAAGTATCTCTGACGCTATTAGATTAAATTCGCGCGTGGCGAAACTCGAAATTCGATTACTCGAAATGGGTCAAAAGGAATTAACGAGAGGATTCGCTTGTGCTCGATCAGCTTCTCGCGATGATGATAATGTATCGTTTTCGAGATATATTCAATTTTTATAACGTGCACTCGTGTGATTCTGAATTCTTATACAGTAATCATCTTCAAGATGTATCTTGATACTTAAACTTTCTCAAAAAAAAAAAAAAGAAATTATTCAACTTCGTTATTTTCACAAAATTTATTCAATTACTTATCTAAACATGAAGACACATAAATGTGAACAGGCACATCGATCTCGTTACTTCGTCACTCACCCGCCACGCTTCCGGTTAGGACAGGGTCCGGATGAGCGCACACGTACCTGCGAACAAGAAGAAGGGACACGTCTGTGTAAACAAAGAAACGAAATTCGACAGTGAGGGCAAGTTTGGTAATTCCTCGTAACGTAGTGCCAATAATAAATTTGTAAAATAAACAGCTCCGGTTTGCGGGTGTAGAGGGGGGATGGGTGTGGGGGAGTTAGGCGAGGGGGCGGTTGCAACGGTGGGCTGCATAATTGGAGTTGTTCGTTTAACTTTCGAACAGTTGGCGCGCAGCTCGCGAAACTTTCTCGATGCCGTCGAAAAGAAAAGAGAGAAACAGAAATGGAAAAGGGAGCGAAAGAGGAAGAAATAGAGTCGGAGAGCCCATCGCCGCCGCCTGCATCACGTAACCATGAAGTTCGCCTCGGAAAATGCAAAACCTGCTTTTTCTACGGGAGCGTCGCAACTTTCCCCGCGTCGCAACACAGTGATACGCAAATATAATCCGTCTATCGGCGTCGCAGCTACTCGAATCCCCGTCACTTTTTGCCCACATCGAGCCTGGGCGTCCGTGGCTCGTTTAATCGTGTTCCGTAATTTCCAGCTTTCCATGTCGCGATACGGCCGCGGCGAATATTTCAGATGCTAATCTCAAAGCGAGAGCTTGAAAAATATTGACTAATTAGTTCGCCCGACGCAGCGAGTGGAGTCGACCGTTTTCCATCCGTGTCCCAGCCGAATTCTTTGACGAGTGATTATGCACGCCGTTCGTTTCTGGTAACGGCTGATGCGGTTAGAAAAGTATGTGAATTATTCGAGAGGGTTGCTTCGTCGTTTTTATCATTTGACGAAGGAATACCTTTAATAACTGTTTTCTTTTGAACGTTAGTGGACATTTATGTTCTATACTTTTGTATTAAATTAATAGCTGGCTCGTAGACAGTTAATGTTTAATTCCATTCTTTTGTATCGGCGGACTTATCATTGAATCATGTTATGTGCATGGTTCCTTTGTGGAAGGTGATGACGCAGTTACAAGAATATAAATTATTCATGAGAAGTGCTTGGACATTTTCGCCATTTATACTACGTGAAGTGGTTAAAATAACCAGCCTGAATAAATTTTTCCTGTTAACATTTCCGAACATTTACAATCTTTGCAGTATCATTCTATTTATCAGTATTGACTATTGTAACAAACGTCCTGTGAGAATTTGTCTAAATCAGAGAATTGAATCGTTAAATTAAATTAAAAATATAAATATATTAAACGGATGTACTGAGAATCCATTCAACAAGATTTTACTCTGTGATTCTTAGTTCTGGAATTTTCGTAAATAGAAATCCTGTATATAATTAACAACAGTAGTACGGTGCAAATACGTTCGATGAAGTCGAGAGTACTCGCGTGGAACATCGTAAACAGCGAGTAAAGCGTCTGACTTATACAATATGTTTTTCCAGCGCGCGCGAGGTTGGAAAGTCAAGAAAATAACCTATCGCGAGGGTGGAAAGTTGATCTGTTTGGAACAGGTTTCAAGGGATTTTACACGATTCATGAAAAGGAAAAGTTGGAAACCACGTTGGAACGGGATTCAATGGAAAGAAAATAGTCGATTATGGGTGTAGAATGTTCATCCCCTCGAAACTCGCTCCGCGGTATTTCCTGCTGTTAAAGTAAATGTTTTTAAGACTGAAATATGTCTCTATCCGTACAGAACTAACGAGAATGAAGAGCTCGAGCAAACGTGTGCTGGAAAGTCTAACCGGCCACAAGCAACGGATATTTCATTGAAAAAATGGTTTACTTTAAACTCTCATAATACGAGTTTGAATAGAAGGAAGCTTGAGTAAATTAAAAATTACAAACATATATATGATTCGCATGGTAAAACCTTATATAAACTTGCTCTCGTTAATTAACTAAAAAAATGAAAAACATTGTACACGATTCTACCAACTTCGAAATTATTTCAGCTAAAACTTACGAGGTCTAATTGGTAGGTAATATATTACGTCAGCATACGATCATGCACTATGATTAACGACCAATTTCTTCCTGAAAATGGAGTTTCTGCTAGAACAATATCACGTACCAGCATTCGGAGAATTTCACCCTCATCAAAGTATGTTGTCGCGAAATTTCGTAGACGAAGTAGGGCGTAAGTCCAGAAAAAGTTTTTCAAATAATATTTCAAGTATTCATGGATTCTAAAGTGGACCAATTGGACGCAGTAATACATGGGATACGGTCACCGTCGATGAAAAGGAACGAGGAAGCCTTTTGCCATGAAATTGCCAGGCCACATCTTCTTTTGACGACACGACAAACCTGTTCCAATTTAGTTAGGAACGTATTAATTCGTTCAACGTGTTCAACATATCTTCCGTCGTTAGATTTTGGACCAAATAATTAAGTAAAATAAATTAATACTATTCGTTTTATTAGCATGAGTAAAACAGGCTTACGGCTGGTCCAAAGAAAAATTTAAATCTTAACTGAGAAAATGGGGAAACGTTATGTAAAAAAGAATTATAATATCGTTTTGCGACGATTTAAAGGTGATCACCAGATTAATCCGTTTCTCGTTTATTCATGTAACTCATGTGTCGTAGGTATTAAAATTTATATTAATGCATGTTTAATACAATGTTTTAGTCACCGAAATGCGTTAATAATAAGTCATGAATGGCTTATTTAAATACGGTGTACAATCGTAATTCGCGCAAATTTAAAATATTTTTTAACGAAAACAGGTGGTTTTTCAAGTGTATGTTGATTTTTAAGGTTTGCCAAACCACCTTTCCTTTATTTGCAATATGCAATCGTTGCAACTGACTCGTGTATTAAAATAATACTCTTACATTAAATCATAAAAGCTAATTATGTAACGCGTGTAAATATACGATTTATAATTTAATATTAACGAATTTCAGCGACTGAAATTTAATTTTTTCACATGAATTATAATACTCACAGGCTCTAAATAATATTATTGAAGCTGCTATATGAAGTTAGCAGTAATTATTATTTAAAATACATGCTGTCAAAGAAAGAATTATTAATGCAGTGTAAAAATAAGGATCAATATATAAGGTAGTCCTAAAATAAACACACTCTTATTTTTCCATCATATTCAGCAACTACAGATACTGTTCGACAATTTTTAACAAAAGAAAAGAATATCATTCGCACGAAACACTCTCGAAACGAGGAGTCCCTGAGCATTATCAGACCTTATTTAATCATTTTTGGATAGGATGCACAGGAAATCCGGCGCGTGTGTGTCGATATCAGTCGAAACGACGCCCACGTCACGACGGAACGCACGTACACTATCGTTTTACTTACAAGAAACAGCCATGTAATAAAATGGTCCAAATTAATAATGGCTTTCTAACGATTGCTCTATAGTTATATAGTAGTACTACACTTTTTTAGGGGTCGAAAATTGAAGATTATTATTAACAAATAATTCAGTTTAAGCAAAGAATGATTGAATCACACGTCAACGTGCAACGCTTTGTTTTCATCTCTTTCTCTTATTTGCGTTTCACGCTCGCTAGCGCTCGCGCATGGTTGCTTTGAATAGCACACGGTATCCGCGGTTCGGCGCATAAACTTTTACTTTTTAAAGGTTATCGTGACGTTAGTGGTACTTTCAACCTGTTCATTGATCCTATTCTATTGATACAGCGTCGGGGCTCGTCTTCTTTTTCTCTTCATCCTTCGTTCCACTCGATAGATTGAATATGAAAAATTGAGTTTGCTTTTATAATTGGAGCAAAAGGAATCGAAATTAAATCGAGATAGAAGCGGAAGATAATCGAAACATGCAAAGAGATAAAAAACGAAGTGGAAGGGGGGGAATGAAGCGTGTAGAATCAAGTGGAAACCTCGTACAATAAAAAATAAAATAAAATAAAATAGAGAAAAAGGGGGAAATATAAAACGACCATCGGTTTCGTCTCGTATAAAGATTAATTACCATCGGGCAATTGCTGGCAGCGGCGAAAGAGAATCAACGAACATATTCGTAGTATATTCGATAACAACGATTTGGTACGAAACCCACCATATTTCGGTAGAGAAGCTCCCTTTTGTGTGTGTGTGTCTGAAGCCAATTTATCGAATGGTTAGTTAGTCTGAGTTTCCTGTTTTTTCTTCAATTTACCCCGCGGTTGTTTAGGCTGGCTGACAATACTGTCTAAATTAGAACATAAAATTTAAAAATTAGAAATGGCGAAACCGATATGGCAGGACGAATCGTTGCGTATGTATATCATTAATTTAACGGGTTTGTATAGATTATACAATTTCAATTGTCGCGTTCTAAGCATCGAGACACCCCTAACAGTATTCTGTGTTTACAGAAGTGCGTAAGCGATGAAACTGAAAAAGTAGGCATTAATGGCGGCCAACGGTGTAGATTAATAAATTCGCAGATGGATATGCAAGGACGTCTCCCTTGCATTACCTCGGGACGATGAGCTGCCGAGGATACTAGAGGCCAAAAGGAACACCTAGTGGAACCAGTCGCACGGAGATCTACGTCGCCCGCGGAATAATCCCCGAAACCCAATTATATTTTACTGCGACTCGACTCCGACTTCCATCCCGGCTCTCTCAACCGCAGAGGAACGAAGACGAACGAGCGTCGTTTAGGCGATGAAATACGGATTAGCCGTTATAACTGGAAATTGCCACCTCCACTCTCTCTTTTCTCCACCTCTTCCTTCCTGCCTTTCCCCCTTAAGCTTCCGTTCTCCACCTCCCTTCCACTTCAGATCCAACGCTTTTCTTGGAAATCCCTTTCCGCGATAATTACATCGATAGTTGATGAGGATAATACCAACGCCCGTAAGTAATGTTTAAAATCAGAAAGGATTCGCGAGGCAACGATGCGCGCGCTTGTGTCGACTTAAACAGAGTTTCAAACGAGGCTATCATCGAATCGATCATTCCGAAAGAGATGAAACTTCTAATCCTCTTCCCATGGACATTGTTTAGGGTCTTGAGGACTTGACACATATATTCAGCTTCATTTTAAATTTCATGTTTTCTCTTATATTTCAAGTTTTTATTGGTAGCTAAAGAATAAGTAACGTGAAATAATAAGTTTCGTAACGATGAATGCCATACGCACATCACGAGCCCTTTGGCATTTTCGATTTTTATTATTTGCAGATGGAATATTCATGGTTTTCGCAGGCATCTCGTGTAAGCTACGAACATCTTCAAAAGAATAGAAAAATATTGGCTTAGAGTCCCGATGTGGGTCGGGGATTCCTTGGGCAGAGTATTCAAGGCATACCGTGCTCTATTCCGCGATCGCCTTATCTCCGGGCTCAATTATTAAAAAATTCCCTTCTTTCCTTTTATGGTTCAATATCATGGAAATTACTTGTCTTTCTATCCAAAGCTTCGAATCTCAATATCAAAGACATGATTTCTTTATTGAAACGCGACAAAGAAGTACGCGCGCAGAGCCACCGTCCAATTAAATTCAGCATAGACTTCATTAAGCTAAAATAAATAGCCTTTCGCCGAATTCATGGACGGCGTTAAAGATAGAAGCTTACAGATTTTGTGCATAAACAATTATCTAACTAACTAAAATATCTAACTAACTAAAATACTAACTTGAAGAAGAGAAATGTATTGGTATTACTAACGATCTGTTTGTTATCAGGTATGTATAGGTTCATTTTTCGATTTATCTGACAACGTTAACAGAAATCCAATTGGATAACAGGGACAGTAACAAGGTAGTCTAACCTGGTGACACAAAACACAGGGTATGGACGGAAATGTTTCATTGTACGAATCATTGTCAGCGGTCGCGAATGTGTTAAAATGGACCCTAAACGTAACCCAAGCATGTCGACCTCTGTTGTCATATTCCTAAATTCCCTTTTTAATCCCACGACACTTTCATTAAAATGGACCCAAGAACTTCAACAGACAAATTCTCCCAATTTTGCTAGCGGGTACGTTAACGAGGGTAGTCTAACCCAGTGACACAAAATGCAGGGTGCAGATGAAAATGGTTCATAAAACGAACGGTCATCGCGTTCCCATTGTTGCGAGGGACGTGACGCGGAATCAACCAGTCCGTTTCGGACGCGCGCCGATTTTCGGGTCGTACGCGGCCGAGGGAATTCCCCGTGTTGGAGGAGGATCGACGGGAGATTCCACGAGAAAAATCCGTTAAAAAGTTATACCGACGTTGCACGCGGCGGGCAACGCAGTATTACAACAAGGGTTGCCGTATTGATCGCGAAGGGGCGCCGCGCGCAGTGTTCAGTTCTCGGGCATCTCCGACGATCTTCGTGGAATAACCTCACCCTGGCCCTTAATGTCTGTATCCTCCGCAACCACGGCGTCGACGCTCGCCTAACCGAGACTGTTGCCTCCTTTTCCGTCATTTCCGTCATTATTGCGCGCGAAACGGAGATTTAATGAGGCTTCGCTGAAAAATTCCGAGGGACCGTCGCCATTCGTTGCCTGGGTCCGTCGAACGGGCGAGTCGATACGTATTCGAACGGTGGAATGCGGGATTTAATATTCACCCTCGGGGAATTGACTTACCGCTGCTGTCGGAGAAACGAAAACGTGCGATGGAATTTGTTGAAAACTCTTTCATTAATTATTTCGTCGCGCGGAACCAGGGCACTGGGAGAATGGTCAGTTTTAGGGTGGTTTTAGGGTGGTAAGGGAGATTTTAGGAAGAAATTATTTTGTAGGCATCAAAGAATCTGTCATAAAAAATAATAACACATCAATTGGGAAGGAACAGAAAGCAAAGAATTGGATATCGTTCATTTAGCATACCTTCATACTGAATGCTTAAAATAACCAAATTCAGACTCTATTCTATAAATAACTATTTTAACTAACAGATAACGACGCGCATACTCAAGGGAACCTACTTGTAATTATATAAAATTAGTAGTAATATATTAAACACTGAAAGTAATTGTTACGTTCCACCACTGCCTTCTCCAGGTAATAATTCTTCAGTGAAATATACATTGAGGAAGTTCGTGGGTAAATGTATGGAAGGTTAATGTCGAGCAACGTCGGGAGAACCACATTATTGTTGCAGATTACGAGCCACAGCCTACAACACATTGGTTAATTTTGCAGCCGCTAATAAGGCCAGCAATTAAGAAACATCTACTTCTGCTTTTGCCTAATAAACAAATGATATTTTTCCATTTGGAAATTAAGAAGAATCCTATCTGCATCTCCTTGTATTTGACTGCTGTAACTCGACATAAATATCTGATTTGAACGTTTTCGTTCAACGCTGCCGTCAGCTGTAATCACGAGACAGATTACGTAGAAGAAATACGCTCGACTTATGCTACGCCGCGAGAAAGTATTGCCACGATGTTAGAAGTCGTACAGACGGCGCATCCTTCCCGCACCTTTAACTTTCCTTTCAGGATGCGATGAAAAATATTAGCTGGATCAATCGCGAGCTTCGATTGAAAAGGTTTCCTTCGGTGGAACACGATTCGAGGTGTACGTATCCTGTATCTCTGGTGGAATCAATTCAGTCTAATGGCGCCACCCGAGGTCTGAAACTTTCGGTGATAAGTGGACACACTTCTTTTGCGATCCTCCAATTCATCTGGTTAATGCTATTTTCCTCTTTACACGATGAGAATCGTGGAGTAATCTTTTCGGACGTGTATAACTAGTTTTCTATATACTACATACAACACTGTACTCTGAAACTGTAAGACCATTTCTCGGGAAACAACATTTTTGAAGCTGTTTGGCATGATACTTCGGGAACCAATGGACCGTTTCAAATAAAATTCGACGGACATATAAAGTAAATATCCCCCATCGTCTGAACTAAAATAAACTCGATATCTGTAAAAGTTTCTTTTATACCGCACGAGGAAGCAATAAAATTGGTTGGCAAATCGTCTCTTTATACTCGAAAAAGTTCCTATAACTCGGAAATAAATAAATATATTCGGAAAATTTAAAAGTGAGATGGCTGATAGTAATGGAACTCCCGAGGAATCAAACTTTTTATTTCTTTGCATTCCAAGAATTTGTTCAAAACGAGTGAATAGCAACTTCGAAACAATTTTGCGACGTTTTCCATGAAAATTAAAAATGTTTTACGTATAATTTACAAATGCTACGATTTACATTTTATTTACTTAATTCTTTGCATTCCAAGAATTTCGTGTAATTTACAAATGCTTATGATTCACATTTTGTCCAATTATTTCGTAATTGAATGAAGCTTGAATCGAATACTGCCGCGTATTGCGTGTATCATCTTGGAGACGCGATTGGACTGCAAAGGGTGAAGGTTCAGAGACAAAAGTGCGAAGTAACGGAAGTATGAGGAGCGCAACAGTGGTTGTATATTGTTAAGGACGGATAGTTCTCGAGTTCGACGAGAACTTAACGAGCGCCGGTGCCTCCTAAAGCATAACGAGTGCCCCTTCTCGACGAGGGAATAAGAGACACCGCTCAAATTGGATTTTAATTTGAATTAATCTTCCTTTATAGACGGGAACGTCGCACCGAAGCTTAAAAGGGGAGATTACGGCAGTTACATCGCGGATACATTGATTACCGTCTTTGTTTCCATGCTTGGATTCCTGCTTCATGCGCTGTGAACCTTTGAAAGGAAATTTGATATTTATTTCGCTACGAATGCAAACGCCGGAGGGGCTTCCGTCTCGCGATAAATAATTGCCACGCAGTCGAATACATATTTCCCTCGAAATAATGGAATTTATTTCAGATGAAATAGGGAATGTAAAAATCACAGTAGAATTCTTTCGTGTACTAGAGTTTTCGGTTTATATTTTGGGGCACAAATAGAGTTACTGTTACTCGCCATCACAGAATGTCGAAAATTTCGGTTATTATCGATTTGATCGAAAATTTGTACAGAGGAATTGAAATTCCAATGTTAATTCGCAGTAGCTCTTGTTATATCTATTTTTACTGCAAAAGCAACGAGAACGGAGGTATCCACATTTATGGCGAAGCTACAACGCCCCGATGTTGGCTACAATTTCGTTACGTCACGCAGCTCAGAGTTTAAGTCGGGCTTGCCTATGAATACGTGACGCTGCTATGAATATACACAAACAACTACGTTTTATTTACACGGATTTTGGTTAAAGTTGAATGCATCGTCGTTGAAGGAGAACGACGGGGAGTGGAGAGGGTGACAGTAACAGTTTTAGCGAGAATAGGAGATAAGTAACTTCCTCTCATTCGGATGGAGAAGTGGGCCCGTTTCCTATTTTTATGCGTTTCTTTTTTTCCCATTCGTATCCTCCCACAGATGAAGGGAAAAAATTGCAGGGCGAACGACGCGAGGAGGATCCTCTCGACCCGAATTTTCCGTATTTCCCAGCCGGAAGAGCAGTACTTCCCCCGTCGGGCGCAATATTTTCGCAGATTATCCGCGAATGGAGGTATCTACGAATCCACGTCGACTAATATCTCGCTGTTTCGTTCTATCAGCGTTGTACCTCATTATCCGATCCACGAATGCGAAAAGAGACTGTCGTTGCAGTTATAAAACCTTGTTTCCATTAAAAAGTGATAAATAAATCGAAGTGAACGCTCAGGCTCGTAGTACTCGTTACGATACATGTATCGAGTCCATGCTTGGAGAAAGGTTCAGCGAGAAAGTGGAAATATATTTTGAGAATCGAGGAATTCAGTTTTCCTCGACCTCTATGGTTTCGTACTTTAAGTATTAAGCTCCGATTCTTTCTATCTCCTTTTGAACAATCCTCTCAATGGCGAGCTAATCGGCAGCGAACTCGTAATAAATTCTTTAGATGCAAGAATAAATCTTGATAATCGTACTTTGTTTACTTTAATGTCCTCTACATTCACGTAATGCTTCATTTAAATTCAGATTTGCCAGCCCTGAAAGCTTCCCTTGTAAGTATCGATATCATCAGCCGGTTGCATAAATTGCGATCGGATCCAATTTTAATTTCTCGTTTCGCAAATCCTCCGCGAGTGTTCAATTTCGCAGTTCCATTATCGGTATCGATTGCACGCCGACAAGATTTCTGCATACTGATTTATAGCTTTTAAGAGGATTGCGCGGATATAATAAAATCGCGGTCGAGTTTGGCGACACCGTTTTATCAGCTTCACATAATTGCCCATGAATGATAATATTGCGGAGTGCGACGTATCGCTCCGCAGTCGCTGAATTTTAACGACTGTTTTCGCAGATTTCGTTTACGCAATTATCGTTACTTTCGTTTCTAGTCGTCGTTGTGAATTGGACCTGGTATTTTCGACAGTACTTACTGCGACCTCGCTTCGTTCGGAATATATTTCCATCTCGTATCATTGGGACGAGTAGTCGAGAGATTAATGGATAGGTGCAGGGTGGTTTCTGAGATTTAGATGGATAAAAAATGAAAAAAAATGGCGAAGTGTTAAAAACTTAAATCAATTTGTCTGTTATTCGAAAATCGTAGTTAACACACTGTCAATTGTCTGAGTAGGATCTCACCATTTACTGATACATAATAACCTGACAGTAGGTGACTAAACAATTGTTTCTACACTTGCAGCCATCCAGGATTTGTCTACTTCCACTATTTCTTTTTAACGCTTACTCGAGACATGAACGAACGGCCGCACAGGAGCCAAATTTCGTGCGCGTTTAATAGCTGTTATTTTCATCCACGACGTTGAGCACGAAAACGTCTAGTTCAGAATATCCCCTTAACGTTCATTAAAAATAACGAGAAGAATGCCACTTACGAGACGAAATGGGCGCGAGAGGATCGTTTAATAGAAGGTAATAACGTTTGCCAGGTGAGAAGATAGCTAGCATTGTCTCCACTTTTCCTTCTGGGGGAGCTTTTCCTCGATTGTGGAAGCGTATGATTGTCGGTTGGCGGAGTGGACCAGACTTGGGAAAGCCAGAGTCCCAAATATGAGACGTTATTAGTTCTCTGTCCAAAGATCCTCCCCAGTGAACTTATCGTGGCTCAAAGCCTTCTCATTTCTTCTTTTCAAAATGCCTATCAATCACTTCTCAAAGATAAATTATTTTCTTAGAAATAATGAAACCCTAAAATAACATCAAGGAAAGTTATTAATTTTTCCTCAAGCATCCATCGTGCAATCCTGTAAATTTTTTCTGTGGGTGTATTCTTTTCTCTGTTGTCTACTCTACAAGTCTCATTATTAATTAACACCCTTTTTATCCAGCAGTTTCGCCAAGGTGTCGCTTCCAAAAATAAATCGACACAAGTTTCGTTCCAGGAGAAAGTCAGAGTTCGAGAGCAGCAATTCGCCTGTGTACTCCAATTTGAGTAAATATGAGAGTTCTGTGGGAACTGGTAGCCCTCATTGTTTTATTATGAAAGTTAGGTTTGATAATTCGGGTTTTCTGTGTACTTTAATTTGAATAAATATTATGGTTCCGTGGAAATGGTAGCTTCCACTGCATTATTATGAAAGTTGGGCTAGGTTCGGGTAACGATATTCGTATTATGATAGTCATAGTAGTATGCTCGGGTAAATTCGTCTTCGTGTCAGCCATACTGTACAAGATTGAATGACAGTTACTTAGAACTCTGAAAATACAGTTTCGAGTGAGGAACGTTAGGTTTGTCCTTTTACACAAATTAGATAAATAAATTTACATGAAAGAAATGGTATAATCAGGCGACTTTCTTCAAGTTTCTTGGAGTTTTCAAAAGAACGTCTGAAGGTTCGTCGCACAGATTGGCACTTCATAAGAACCCATTCGCGGTTGAAGAGGCGGTGCCAACAAGGATAAAAACGCAGGTGGAAATTAATGATGGAATAGGGAAACCGTCACCCACGAAAACGTAAACAATTTATGTTAATTAACGGTGGCTTTTGCCCGGTGTTCTGCGCCTGTCAGATGGGGACGATACGTTACTTTGCTACGCTGGAAAAGTCGCTTGACGTTTTTCGTTACGTATTTCAAAAACACGGTTCGTCCTTTGATCATTTTCAGCTACAGTTCCCATTATGGAGCTTTGTGGGCGTAACGAGTTTGATAAAAAAGAAAATCTGGCGTACCTTTTATTGGAATTTCTACTTCGTGCATTTTCAGATGTTAATTAATAAGTTTCAGGACGAAACGACTTCGGCGGAACCGGTTTCCGCATGAATTATCAAGAAATGAAGCAACAAATATTGTTCAGTGGTGCTCGATCAACAGACTTTCTTTATTTTGTTAACAAAATCGAGAGGTTTTTCTACAAGCTCTAAGAAAACTGAAGAAAATCGCCTAAAAGTACTAAAATGGATATATTCTGAATGAATAATTCGTACCACGAATAGTATCGATAAGGCACCAGTCAGATTACCAACGATAAATCGCTCGATTTGGACGGTAACATCGACCAGAGGACAATGAGAGTCTTTTTTCTGGACATCTCTGTCTCCAACGAAAAAGAGAGATTTCGAGAAACGTAGATTACGGTCGGTATCACGAACCGTGGCAAAAACCGGGTCCATCATCAGGAACCGGTAATAAGATAAGGTTTTGTACCCATTCGTTCGTTAGGAGCGATAGGGTCGAATACCGGAAGGAGCTACGAGATTGGCCCGAAATAGAATGGTAACGAGTGCGTGTGGCCAGAAAGGGTATCGACGAATATAAAGTTCCCGCGATAACCACTAATTTCTATAATATGAACGAAGAAATATGGCACGAAAACAGGGAGGTCGTGTTATGGGTACGTTTTTTTAACTATTCACTTCTTTAAAAGATAAGGGAAATATGGGTGCTTGATATTGAAACATTTCATTTAGCAGCGTTTCATGGGAACTGGCGGTGATTGAGTCTGAATAATGAAAAATTTTATCATCGTGAATTACGATTAGAATTTAGAGATTACATTGTCCATTGTATTAGGGTTGGATGGGGGAACAAGTGCTGAGAGGAGTTTCGATATTTTTGGTTGACGTTTCATATTAAGTGAAATATTAAGATAAATTTAAATATATTGACGTTTTTCTTTTTTTATAGCTTCTCAGTGAGAAACCTTTACGATAATTAAACTGGTAGTTATAATTACGCACCAGTGTCACAGCTGAGGACAATCGTCCATTAAAGTTCAATTCCACGGCTCGTGGCCCATTGTAGTCGCGTTCCAACCAAGTCTTTCATTCGGCATGCTTGATCATTCACTTATCGCCGGCTCCGCGCTTCCGGTTCCGGTTCATTTATCTGCACACGCACTCGCGTGTTTTTTCGGAGTCACGCTGGAGGCCTTTCACGTGACTTCGCCGGTTGCTCGAGTTTCCATCTTTTCCACGGGAAGGGCTTGCGAGCGGCAGTAATCCCACCAGGATGGAAATCCTCTGCCGACCCTCCTCCTGTCTTATCTCGTCACGCCTGCACCTTCCGCGATGCAAATCTTCTCGGATCGTGCAACCGGGGGCTGCCACCCCTACAGCGTGAGGATTTTAAATTGATGGGACCACCTATCCGCTATCTTACTTCCACATCTACGCGGTCTGGAGGACTGAATTGCTTGATGGATGTTCCCGCAAGGAATGCGACCTTCCTCGGAGACGGCAAACACACTCTTCGCTTGCGTATAGAAATCCAGCGAGTTTATCGATTGACAGAAAAATGCGACGAGTCGGCCTAACGATCGAGGACCACTGAAATCTTGAGCTTTCCCAGAATCTTTTCAGTGGGCCAATTAAAAACTTGTTGGTAATCTTGCAGCACCCTTTATAAACGATCAAAGTCTGCTAAAATTTATATTTTATTCTATTATACTATATTTAGGTATATATTTATTTATATAGACAATTACCCGAAGAAGACCTGAACGAACAAGTTCGAAACATTCGAATACATGAAATTTTGAATACTCTTGATAAAATTTTCGATAAAGCTCACAATGTTAATATTCGCGGACCGCTTGCGAATATCGCCGGAAATCCAAACAATGGTGGGTGACATAGTTCAAGGAAAGGGTCCAGGACGAAATGAAATCGTTCTTCAAAAGGTTCCTCCGTCTATCGGTTTCGTCCTGCATCTTCGACGTGTCGCGACGCGCGGACATCTCTATTCCTCCCTAACTTCCGACTTGAGGGGGTTGGGTGGGGTGAAAAAGAACAGACAGGGCGAGAAAATTCCGGGCGTGGATAAAAAGAATGAAAATGGATGCCGGAATATTGGAAACCGGCTTCGGGGTTTTGACTCGCTGAAATATTCATTGAGCTAAAGGCCGTGTTAGCATTTCGTCGCTTTTCCCGCCTCTTCTTTTCCTTTCAAAGCTATTCGGATCTAAATGCTCGCTGTGCACACTCCCGCGTCGCCGTTCCTTCGACCCGCGTACTCGCGTGTGTGCTTACCCTCCAGTGGAACAGGTGGACCATTGTAATTGCAGCCACGCGGAAATTAAAATCAATTCGAGGCATTTCGAGCCTTGCGCGAGATGCATTCGGGACTGGGAAAGAGTTGGGGCGGACCTTTTATTCGGATAATGAAGTGTTTGTAATAAAACGCGACGTCTATTAATACAGAAATGCAGATTTGCGCGGCACGGATTCGGTGAAAGCTGTTTCGCGTACTTTTAAATTGGACCAAATTTAATCTGAAATCGCTCGAGTTGTCTTTAATCGAGGTAAAGGGAAAATTCCACGAGTATCGAGGTTTTTTAACTCTTTGAAGTTTGATGGGTTAAAAGCTATCCCACCAATTTTGCTTAGCTTTACTATTTTATTTAAAGTTTTTCATTCATCTGGAAATAAATACTATGAATTAACTCTAAAAGTAGGTACAATAAATGGAATCAGAAATATATAAAAGTCGAGACGCGTTAGTTTTAGAACGAAACTGTCTCTTTCACTCTGAGCTTCATCTTCATGAAATAAAATAAACTTCACGAGGATAACCAGTGTCCTTTATGCACTCTCTCTACAGACTCTATCCCCGAATTTGAATCTTGAATGGATGAGAGAGGGCAGTAAAAGACGCGTAGGAGAGTGAAAAACGGATAAACGCATCGAACACGCGGGTGAGACTTTGTTAGGCCGCGTCTTCAGCATTATTTCCTCCAGCGTCCTTCGGGCAGAGGCACGTTCACCTTCCCTTCGTTCCTCTGG
The DNA here is from genome assembly GCF_026283585.1 of Hylaeus volcanicus. Lineage (NCBI taxonomy): Eukaryota > Metazoa > Arthropoda > Insecta > Hymenoptera > Colletidae > Hylaeus > Hylaeus volcanicus. The sequence continues at coordinate 10,584,817 of NC_071976.1, forward strand.
CAATCACCCAGAGGAAGGAGCCCGTTGATAAAGCGACGAATAACGTTCGGTCAGCCCTGCGATGTCTACGTGCTCCCACACGCTTGTCCGTCCGGCGAAACGCGTACGTGCACGCGCGGTTCAGCGCGCATTTGCCTCGCGGCTCGATATGGGTAACGCCCGGCGAATTCACTTTTGGTGGGAATTTATGTTTTCGCCCAGCGGCGCAAAGCGGCTCGTGTCGGACAGCTATCCGCGAGGGAATTCCACACGCGGAGAGTGCGAAATGAGGGATTCCGCGAACGCGGGGTAACCTCCCCGCGAAGGTGTAGCCTTGTGAAATTTCGCTCGTTCTGCCCGTTTTTATCGCGCATCGGAGTTGAACCACCTGCTAAGATAGCGAGCACCGCTTCACACCTTGCGGCGACACGCCGTTTCGAGCCGAAAGTAATTCAGCACTACATTATCATTTTACTCAATTTACTAAATCTCTGTTTATTTCTAAACTGAAGGTTAAACTTAAAATATTTTCACATGAAATATTCACATGACATGATCTACATACGAGAAATAATTCTCACAGGATAAAAAAAAATCCACGCACATAAGCTATCGAATGTTAGGTAGAAAGTTCTTTCAGTCCCATAATAATTCCTTCTGGAGGTCATAAAATCTAATCGTAAAAAATGATTACAAGGAGAAACGAGTTGAAAATTCTGGGAATGGTAATCGTCGAACTGAAAGTTCGTATCTTCCCCCGCGTTAATTAACCTCACATTCTTCCCATTACGTAACCTGCAATGATTAAACGACCGCGATAACAAGTCTTCCTAACTTCCTGTTTAAACTTTCAAGCACGCCGCGCATTCGAATAGATTCCCCGTAAAATAGCGTGGAACATTGCTGGGTATTCCTCGAACAACCCTTACGGCTTGTATAATGCATACGCGCAACGCTATTATAATGTTTCCGTGCATTCGACGTTACGGATTTGTTTGTCAATTAGCGATACGACGTGGATGAACCAAGCAACTTGAAGTTGAAGCTAACGGGATCGCTGGATGGCGTTACATCGGCTGAGAAAGGAATATTTTGTGAGTTTAAATTATCGCAGGAAGGGAAGAATGCATACGTCATATAATTGAAAACAACAAATGAAAATTAAACGATTTTTGATACGTTACTTGTCTGACAAAAATTACAGTTTCGATTACAAAATGGAATCACGTTTTACGTTAAATGCATAAAGGCTTGTTTGGATAACTGTTCAATACAGCAGACGTGGCGAATAAATTTCCATATGGTATTTTTATTCGTCGTTTATTGTTCAAATAAAATTCTGCTCATCTCCGATAGAAAACATATTTACTGTGAAGTACACCTTCGAATTTAGCAGATGGTACTATGTATGCGCAGACAAACATGTTTGTGCTAATATGTTTTGCTGTTTTATATTTTATTAAAAAACAAAATATCGAAATCCCTCGTGGAAAACACTTTATGTTTGTATTCTAAATCACTAATCAAAACGAACGTGAAATAATAATACGTTAAATGTAAAGTTAAATTAGAACACAGAGTATAGCAAAATTACATACAGTGCACGTTTGTACATTGAGTCGAACGGCTGAAGCAAATCTGGCCAAAGGTACGATTACACGGAAGAAAGGGAGAAAAGGAGAGGGACGAAATTGAATGTAAAAAAAAAAAACAAAACTATAAAATAAATTGAGCCGGCAGAAGGACAGTTCCGGGATTATCGGAGCAATGCATTTGTTTTACCGTAAAATCCGATAGCCATCAGCTCTCGCTTTATAAAAAAAAAAAAACACACACAGAGAGAGAGGGGTTCGGTCTCGCAGTTGAGCGGGATTTCGAGATTTAAAGGAGAACGACCCGTTCAATTAGACTTTATGTTTATCGTTTACTTTGCAGGAACACGAACTCGGCGCCGATCGTTCTGTTAATCGAAGGGCTCAATGATCTTGGAAAAAAATTCCGCATTAACCCTGCCGCGATAAAACTGCCACTAGGCCGTTTACCTTGCCACTGGCGCGTAATCGTGCTATAATACCGCGTCATTATTGAGTTGACCGAAACGAGCATTTGGAAAACGTTCGTTCATGTTGTAATTTTCTCAACTTGATCGAGTACATAGATTTCTACATATTATAAGGCAAGTGCATCCAATGAAGTCGTGGTATCGTAGGAACGGAGGCGTGTATCGAAGACATAAACGATACATCGCAACGTTAAGAAGATCACACTCTCATTAATCATCGATCATGTCACTTCCAACGTATTCCCGCGTTTTGAAAGTCGAGCTCCGTTAACATTGAAAGCCAATCGATTTAACCTCGAACGCATTAGCCAGTCAAACGTTAAAGGTTCCAGCGTGCTGCATAAAAATTGATCGATGGATCTGTAGGATTCGGTGAAGTTAACGAGCGCAACCCGTGTGGCAAACATTCGACGTCTCTTGATCGCTCAAGGGGTTAAAGAAGACGTCAATGGAGATTTTTAGATATTGCATCAACTTTTTCATTCAATTTCTTGATATTTTCACACGCACAATTATTAAATGTTACATTGTGACATTGATGGAAGAGCTTTCTTAATTACTGGTTGATTCAGCAATTAGACAAGTTCGAGTTCATACAGTTTAAAGGGTGCTCAACTTCCTTTAGTTTTACTTCTAGTGCAAGAATGACAATAACATAAATAAATTCCAAGTGAAAAATGAATTCATGTTCCTGAAATGAAGTAATGGGAAAAATCAGAGAGTATTTGTACGCGCGACGCCAGGCTGCAGCAATACATTACGACCATTAGGAGTCGCGGACGAGGAACGAATAAAACTTGAAGCAGCGAGTTTCAGCGGAGTCGTTTTTTGCCGTAAGTAATAACTTTAAATGGACTAGCTTATGTAATATCTCGTAGCGTATACCTTTGAGACTTCATCTCCCGATTCGACGTGCTCGTGGGATAGATTACCAGCGCTCCGGCAATCTGGGCGATTCACGATAGTCGTTGTTATTACCGTTGGATGAAAGATTCATTGAATGACCTGGAAGGTGCTCCGCGAGTGGGGTCGATCTTTCTAGCGTGTTATAAGTCGCCAAAAATACTTTCTTGTATCCACGGACACGTTTATGGTTGCGTTCGTATCATCTCGAGGATACCGTAAAGATCGCTTGATGGCCGGTTTAAAAATCCGAATAATAGATATGACTGTCGTACGTGATCCCATTACCGTCGAGTCCCAACCTCTTTTATGGGAGTATAATGCAGAATGGTTCGGAAGAGAATAGTCAACAACTGGATGCAAAGTATCGATGGGAACCGTATATCGTTCGAACGAATGGGGATCGGTAGATCAGCGTGGATTATCTCCAATGGCGTTATCGATCACTCGTACCGCGCATATTGTGTGCTCGCTTGTTGTTAAATTTACATTTTTATGCTCTTGGCTGTTTTCAATGGTGTATGAATGGCACACCTGGATTTGCTATACGAAGCTACGTTTGTTTACTGTATGTATCTCGATTCATTGATTGCGGATGTGGTGTAAAAAAATTTGGTGCGAAAAATTTCTGAATCTATATATGTATACGATAATTAGTATACCTGTAACTCCAAAACGATTTACAATGAATAAATACTTTGTATAAAAATAACTAATAAGAATAAGAAGAGATGGAATTAAATTTCATTTTTACGGATAAGCCCTTACGAATTTACTGATTTGTTTTAATATCAAAGCTTTGATGTAGGATTTAATAACAAACCAGCAGCGAACAATAAATATCAGTAAATGCGTAAAACGAGATTCAACGAAAGATGACGCTTCAATTTAAAACCGGAGTTATCGTTCGGTTTCATTATTGAATTGAACAACGCGTGCCTGAATACGTGACGAGCAGTATCAGATTTGGTAACTTTTATAGCTCAGCGGGTATAACGTTTCGAAAGAACAGTGTAGATTATTTTTACTCCTCCAATGTATGGTTTAATCACTCGCCTTGTTGAGTTTAAAATTTATTTCTACACCAGGCTTTTCCATTTTTTCCCTTTCCAATCATATTTTTATCGCTGGCAAAAACAAATAGGAGTATAAAATCACATTTTACATTTTAAAATAAAAATCCTGATGGACGGAGATAAAATATTTCATGGCAGATCAAAATTTAGACAAACCTATTAAAATTAATCGGTTTCAAAGTACTCCTTTCAATTATTTACTTTTTCAGGTCACGTTAGACGACACCATCGTTACCATGGTTTGTTATTAAATTCTCAAAAGAGATTGTTCAATCCATAGACAACAAATTATCCATCCGCAGTCTGGATTTTCTGCTGGTGTCAGTTTCCATCCAACAAGAATAATATCGCAACAATTACATCGCATCTAAACGACGAAATATAAAACGCATAATCGCAGCGCGCAGGACAGAACAGCGAGCGAGCAACCGACGGAGAATCGTACCATTCGACGGTATCAGTTTACCGAGCAACGACGTCGCTCGAATTAAACGGAAAAAAAGCCGCGCTTCCCCGGGGGCGTCCTCCCCCAAAAAGTCGTAAGGACCATCCCAGCGCGGGAAGGGGCCCAGTGGCCGGTCGTTAATTCCGTGAAAGGTTCTGTAACATGCGCGGCACGTAATCGCGAAAGCGCGTCCTTTAAGCGAAACGAGTCGGTGTGAATTTTTTAAATTCGTCGCCGAAAAAGCGGCATGAAAGAATGACGAGCGAGCGTGCGAGCGAATGCGCGGCGTATCCGCTTCGAGTAATCCATTCTCCGGGGCGGTTAGCGTGATTACACGCACAATACCGTTCTTCATCCTCTTTTCGTCACCCGCCTACCAATTCGCGCCCATTTCCCGCGTCCTCGTCGCCGGGTTCGACCTTTTAGCATAGGCGGCGCACACCGACGCGTCCCCGAGGGACAGATGGACAAACCGTATAACCGTGCGACGCTCGCTGACCAGTCAGCGTTTCCCGACCACGCTCCATTTTCCACTTGGATATCGCCTAATAATTTCGGGGATTTTCACCCTAATCCTTTAATGTCCTTACTCACGGACAACGGGGCAAATCGAATATCCCCGCCGCCGCCGTCCCCCCAACCCTGGTCGAACGGAAACGGCCAGACTGTATCACGCATCGGTGGTGTGCGCGATCGCGCCGCGATACCGATTATATTACTCGTTACGAATTTGGGATATACGGGCCCCATGCTCGAGTTCGCTTGAAATTCAAATGGCCGTCGATCTTTTTATACCCGCGGGAACGAAGTTACGCGCGCTGGACCGGTAACAGGGCTCGCTTTTTTTCCCCTGGAAAACCGTGAGCGAGGCTTTCGGGACGCGATCCTTTGATCGCGTCGATATTTTAACTCTTAGTTACTAGCGTCGGGATGTTTTTATTTTTTGTGAATCGAGGGAATGGCTGTCGAGAGGATGCAAGACAAATGCAGAAATTAGAGGTATTGGTGTTTCTCGTTGGGAGAATGTGTTAGAGTTTTGAGAATGAATTTGAAGCTTTTAGTTTCTGGTCGATGACATGGTCGATTGAAAGTCAAGGTGGTAAACGTCAAGTATTAAGAACTTTAGCACTTTGAGTCTCTGGTCTCTAGGATCTCTAACGTATGGTAGTTGTAAGTTCTGGTTCTTGGGAGTCTCATAGCAGTTGGAATTTCTAGCTTGCGAAGTATCTGATATTTTGGAAGTATAGGTTGTGGAAGTTCCGTGACTCTTACGACCGCAGGGTCCTGAGTCCTCTAGGTCCTGCAATCTCTACGTCGTGGAACTTGTGAGCCCTGAGAACTCTAGGTCATAGAATCTTTGGATCCTGAGATTTCTGATTCCTGATAGATGCAAACTCAGGGTTTTCTATGTCCTGGAATTCCTGGGTCCTGGAATCTTTAGGTTTTCAGATCTCTGAGTACTGGTATACGCAAATCATAGGTCTCCTATGTCCTAGAATTTTGGTGTCGTTGAAACTCTCAAATCTAGATCATGAGATCTTTAGGTACTGAGATCCCTAGGTCCTGAGATCTCTAGAGGCTGAAATCTCTAGGTCCTGAGATCTCTGGAGCCTGAAATCTCTAGGTCCTGAGATCTCTGGAGCCTGAAGTCTCTGGGCCCTGAGGTCTCTAGGTCCTGAGATCTCTAGAGGCTGAAATCTCTAGGTCTTGAGGTCTCGAGGTCCTGAGATATCTAGGACCTGAAATTTCAAGTTTCTTGATATCTCTTGGCCCTGTTATGTCTAAAACCAACAATCTGAAGATCCTTGGATCTCCAAGTCTTCAGATGTCTTGGTTCCGAGATCTCTCAATTTTAAGCTGTGGATCCTCCCCATTTTCCTGCATAAACTACAAAAAATTCATTTCACCCCCTGCCCCTCAAACAAGAAAAATGTACTCTGTAAAAGCATATATGCAGCATAAGAAGAAAATGCGACGTGTTAAACAGGATGCAGTCGCGTTGCACAGCGCGGCCTCCGCGCAAATTTCAGTGGTCGAGCCATTCGTCTCCCGATGTACCAGGCCAGAAGGTGTGAAACGAATTAAACGCAGACGGTGGCAGGCCCCAGTTCTCCCCTACCCCTCGATGAACATTGTTTCACTCTATCTTCGAAGCGTTTCGGTGTAGGTTCTCCGTTGCACTCGCGACCCGCAACGAACAATGAACATTGGATACTCGAGATAGAAAATATGGGTGGTCGGGAGGTGGAGGCTGGGGTGAGCCAGCTCGTGGATCAGCAGATGATTACGAGATCGTAAATCTTACAAGTTCCACCGCACCGTCGGCGGTCCCCCTGCACTGCATCACGTTGGCCGTGGACGTTGCAAAAATTGCAACGGCCTGCTCTGTTAGCCAGGAGGGCCCGTGTTCTATGTTTATTAATTGAAAAATCATTAGGAATGCATTGGACGCGTTGCGAGGCAGTCGTCAACCCGTGGTCGTGACCTACGTGATGTTCCATTGTGTCTTGCGTACTCTCGATGAGACCTTTCGTGTACCAATGAATTTAATGTTTGTTGGACTCCGTTCATAAACAGCAATGTGATTAACGTTTTATAATTGTTGCGTGATGCTGTATAATAACCTTTTTTAGAATAATGCAGCAATAAAAGTGTCCTCTTTGAGAAAAGGCACAAATAATTTAATTTACTGAATTCATATATAGTCTACCAGTGATTTGATTTTCTTCATGAATTTTGCATAAATACAATAAGCAATTGATTATCGATTCTCCATTGTTTTCCTCAAATCCCAAACTACAACACGTCGTGCCACTATGATCCAAACGAACCTAAACATGCACCAGTAACGTTCATGATGGAAACAGCAGGGTTAAAGTGATTATCCTTCGTGTTTAGTGTTAATGAATTTTGGGAAATGTTGTTAATAATCGATAATGCACGCTGATACCGGGAGAGTCCATTACGATTCGAGTATAATACTCTTTTAATTTAGTAATCGCCCATGTGGATATTTATTTGCATTTAATATCGGTGATCAGGACTGGAAATTTAATTAATTTGCTGCTGCGTTGGTAATAGACTTGGTGTAATCAAGTTATGTGACTCGAAGAGTGAAGTAAATTTGGTATTGGCAATAATTACTATGGAGTACTGCGCTTTCGAAATGTTTTGACCGTTAAATGCACATTATGCTCGTATGTCGTAATATAATTTTCTAAATCATTTTATTTTACATTTATCACATCCACTGTTTCACATGTTAACGATACTGTAATTACAGGATTATTTACTCAATTCACTTTTCAAATAGTTAGCTCTTGGCGGTGTACGGTTTTAACGAACTTTCGAACAAAATTTATGAAAATCGATCGCAGGCGTATTCGGACACAATGAAATCATTGGCCGTGGGGGAGGGACAGATATGTAGCTCGGGGTCATAGTCACTGTCATTCTGTCACCCAGTCAACAGAATGCACGTTCGTGTTATCGACTCTATTACAATACAGTTATTCGCGAATGGCAGCTTTCATTTGAACGCAGTTACGCATGTATACTGGCGTATTGTTTCTCTAGATAATGCAGACCAGCGTGTTTGTATGCAAAGATGAGTTTTTATTTTCAGTTCATTAGGATTTTCACGGATGAATGTACCATTGTTTGATAAGTGGCACATTCTTTCTCTCAATGAAGCATTTTATTTTAATTTAGGCCGATTTCTAGGATCTAGAAACCTACAGATCTCAGTAGTTAGTTTTCAGAATGCAGGGATACGAGGACTTAAAAATTGGTAACAGGGCCACAGAATTCTCAGGGCTTCGAGACTCTAGGATTCAGAGGTCTCAGAACTAAGAGATCTAAAAAGTCAGAGATCCCAGGTCTTCGATATTGTAGAGTCTTGAGATCTCAGGATTGAGAGATCTCAAGAGCCAGGGATCCCAAAACCTAAAGGTTTCAAAAACCAGCCATTCCAAAACCTAGAGATCTCAAGGCACACAAATAAGAATTTCGAATCCCATCATTCCAGAACCTAGGAACCTATGACACACACCCTCCAAAATTTGATCATGCCAGGACTCAGGAATCTCAGGACCCGAAGATTCTAGGACTCAGAAATTCCAGTTCACGGCAGACCCACGATCAGCATGTATCAGCGCTAAAAAATTCCAGGATCCCGAGATCCAAGGACTCTGTTGCCCCAGGACCAGGAGATCTCAATACCCAAGAGCATCCCAGGAAAGAACCTGAATTCTGCCAAAGGATCGGCACGATTAACCGCTTCGAAGCTCTAAAACGAGCCCTGTATCGCGGGGCTCGTTCGATGAGTCCCTCGCGCAGGATCGCGTGGGTCCCTTTGTCGGCTCCCTCGCGGAAAAGAAAAACAAGAGGACAAAGAAGAAAAGAAACCGCGTCCCCGGAGAGTCGGCGATGCAGATATTCTCGTCTTGGTATCGCGAGGCTTTGGAGCTCGTCGAGGCAGAGGGTTAGGACGAGGGGATCGAGGACGCAAGGGGACGGGCACATTTGCATGCCGAGCCGCAGCTTGACTGCGGCGCAGTTGCCCACCGGTGGCCTAGCCGTTTTGTTCCTTCGTTTCTCAGCCAGCCGGCATTGGGATTCAGGACGAAAAGTGAAAACGGATTTCTCTCGCGTCGTCTTCCTCGTCGCTGGCTTCGTGACGACGACGACGCGACGAATCTCTCTCGTTTACCCGTCTCCGTCGCCGCGCGATTTCCAGCTTGCTTGCTCCCTCGACACCTCGTCCTGCACCCCCTCCACCCCACCTCAACAACCGCATTGTTTCACCTGTTTCTCCTTTTCAGCTTGTCGTTACACTCTGTTAGACGCTTTCGCCTATTCAGATAGACCTCGCTGCGAGGAACAACGCCGGCCACGTTAAGAGTTTTCAACCTTGTTGTTTCGATCAATGTACAAGCCCGCGTGAGCGTTCGGCTTTTATCTTCCCGTTCCTGAACCGGAGGTTGCTGCCGGGGAGCCTTTGGTCGAATTTGTGGAATCGTCGAGAGGGTTGGGTTAATTGAGACGTAGTATGTGGGTTTGGGCGAGGCTGAGGGTTGGGTGGTGATGAGGATACTTTTTGGGAGTGGGCAACTGAGAGCAGGGATTGAGAATGAGTTGAGATGAAGCAAAGGTTAGGATAAACGAGGTGGATGCTTGGGTTAGGTTTGAGGTAAATGAGGGATGAGATGATGCAAAGCTGAGGTAGTGATGAGTATTCTTTCAGGAAGTGGATATGATGGTCTAGGGATTGGAGGATGATGTAAGATGGAGCAAAGGTTAGAGAAGCATGAGGTGGAAGCTTGGGTTAGGTTTGAGGTAGAAAAGGTCATGTTGCAAAGTTGAGATGGTGATGAAGATTCTTCGAAGAAGTGGACAGCAGAGTTTTGGGACCGAGGATCAGTCAAAATACAGCAAAGCTTAGAGAAGGATAGGAAGCTTGCGAAACCTAACGTACAGGTTATAATTCTTGAAACTTCAGATGCCGTAAACTCAGATATTGTTTGCACTTTGAAACTGTTCAACGGAACCTAGAAAGTAACATGGGAACCAAACGACGATTGCCGCAAGGGAGTCATCTTGAGCCAATCTCCGATAGAAGGTTAAGTGCTGCAACTTCATAGAATATATTGTTAAGTAAATCTTTGCGTAGCGCGCTAAGGGGAGGGGAGATAAAGCGGATGATGTAGGAAAAGGGGAAAAAGTTCGATGGAGAGAAGGGAATTCGACTCGAGGGGTTGGTACATCCAGCGAGTCGCGGAGTGGTCGGTTATGGTACGTATACCACGATTTCTGCGCTCATACGCATATACGGATGCGTGCAAATCGTTTACGTGTTCCAAGTTAGCCAGTTCGCATCAAGTTTACGGAATCTTTTTATCCATAGAGTAATTCGACATTAAAACGACGATAACGTTCTACCCTTTTGTTTTCTTTTTTTACATCCATATTATTTTCTTCTTTTGTAATTATTTCTTTATGCGATGATTGTGCACTCGAAGAAGAGCACGAGATGGTGGAAAACGTTGGTTCAAAACATCATCGAAGTAATTAATGAATAAACTGGCTTGTTATTACGATAAAAGTGCAGCTAATGAATTTCGGATGTCGGCAGATACGAAACGTTTCGAGAATGCTCTCGATGTGCACCCTGTAGCATCCAGCGAAGAATTCCTATTATTAAAACATGTGAATTCATGTATCTACCACAGGTATCTAGTAATTACACACATACTAGATTTTGTCTGACCTACTTCAGCCCTGGGATGCATTGTACCGTCTATTTTGCGAGAAATTGCGGTAAGTTTCATAGGACCGCCGAAAAGGCCATAGTCAATGCTCCGTAGTTCTCTGTTAAGGTAGACAGAAACTAATTCGGAACGAATCCTAACTCGTGGAAACTCGTTTGTGGCAAATTTTAATAATAGAAGTATATTCGTCGTAAACACATTGTCCATTTTACAGATTCCGAAATTTTTGAAATTTCAACCAGGTTGAGTGGCAAATAACTAGCAATTCCACAGCTAAATTCGAATACTTTTAAATGTTACACAACTGTTCTATGATCCCCTTTCACGCATCACCCTGTAGATAAGAGAAAGAATTAACTCCATTAATTCCAGTCAAAACGGTAGATCACAGTATCGATTCCAGGCATCGTCGATGAGTCACTCCATGAAAGTTAAGAAACAAATGGCCCTTATTCCACGGAGCTATCGGGATCGCGAACTATCTTAATTCCTTGTCTTCCAATTAAGGTTTCGTCGAAGGCGAACCGCTGCTCGGACCTCGTCGAATTATATGGGCCATTGCTGATCTTTATGGCGGGGAAGGAAGTTCCTGAAACCGAGGGATCGTTCCAAACGATATGTGTCTTTATTAGTCGCCCAGTGAGCATTTTATTTGATCCTGAAGACTCGAACGTCCACTGGACCACCTAATGTTTTCTAATTATTTAACGCGAGGTTATTGCACGGCTGAATTATCGACGAGGGGAGATGGATACACAAAATGAAACTGGATTGCATGGTACACTTATTTGAAGATGCACTCTTGATGCTTTCAAAATATAATAGTATTTTTGCCATAATTGTTATTGTTTTTATTTAATTACAAAAATTATAACCTGTCCTATTTTTAGCACATTGGCAGAATGTACTATAGTATACTAAAAAAAAAAAAACACCGTCTGTAAAGACGTGTCCTAAAAATGGGACATTTGCAGATAATGGGCGAATAACCCAAAACAAGTAGTGTGATTCTTCACGTCCCACCAATTCTACGAAAACTACAATCCATATAACTTTCCCTATAGTCAAACAAACCCAAACAAACAATCCACCTGCTAGCTACCCAATCCCTCACAGTCAGAAGTAATTCTCCACTCGCACACCTTAAAACCAAAAAACGGTGTTCAGTTCGAGAGGTCGAACATCCCGACATCCCATCTATGTGTCAGCGTGAGCATCGCCGCCGAAAATAATTCCAACTCGCGAGGCCATTCTTCCGACGGGGGTATACCCTTTGAACGAGCACGATATCAGGCCAGCTGTCAGGCGTGTTCGGTCGTTTGCGAGCGGAATAAACGGTGGCAATCCGTTCAAAGGGGTTCTGGTAGCAATAATTAGCTTCTTCATGCACGTTAAGTATAAATCAAGACAATGAACCGAGCATCGATTCGAGCTCGCGTGCCTCCGGAATTAGCTTCGGCAAACCGACCACCTTTTCGTGCGGCCGCGGTGATTTCGCCGCGGCCGCCAGCATTCCCTCTGTACGAGCCCTATTCGACTCCATTGGCCTCTGGCCGCGTGTGTGCGCAAGCGGATGAACACATATAATTGTACTCGTAAATATGACCGCCGCGCGCACACCGATATCAGCTCTTAACCCTGGCTCGCGTGGCGGCGGAGGCATGCGACTGTACACACGTGTCTGTCGTGTATGCAGGTACATATTTATGCTGGTTCGTGCCTGCACGACAACAACAAAGTGCAGTCGCCCAGGCTACGTAGCTGTGGGGACCGGGATGGCGGGCTTTGATAATTTAATTTATACGCGGTACCGGGGCCTCTCGCGAACGTCGACGTGCCTGGCTAATTGTATAAATTATTGCTGCCAGCCGCCCGGTCGCCGATAAGTACCCACGGGCGTGCGTTTGCAAGCTGACGTCAAAGAATTCTGAAAGAGGAAACTCTTTCAGAATCCCTCGACGACCTTAACACTGCAGGTCGGCACTGTGGCGCACTCCACTGCGACAGACTCTACTGTGACGGATTACGGATTCTTCGAATCAAGTGTCTTGAACTAGTTCTCCAGCTATGACGTTCAGAACACGAAATTATTGATAATTACCTGTGGACAAGAAACATTATGCTTTCTGCAATTCTGAAAGAAGAAGCTTTGAAAATGGCCCTCGACGACTTTAACGCTGAAGGTCGACACTGATTGACTCTACTACGACAGACACTTCTGTGACGGATTCCAGATTTTTTGTGATGACGGATCTATGAGCTCTAGTAGCTGGTTACTCTGAACAGAAAATTCAAACGCTCCATAAAGTAACAAAATAAGATTGAACTTCTAGAGCTTAATTTCTAATTAAATTAATTAAAAGATGCGATAGTGTTTGCAAGGGCTTGGGGAAAGTAGTTGCAATGGATGGATTGTTGTTGAGCCTTCGAAAAATGACAGAAGTTGACATTTGTTTATTTTTTTTTTTCAACAACTGCACGTGAAGCACTCCGCGAAATTCGTTTATTGATTTGATACTCCGCGCGTGAAATTAATAACCATTTAATTGAATATCCTCGTCCATTCGATTCGACTAATAAAAAACCACCAATATCAATCCTGTTCGGTATAGCACACCCTCACGGGTTAACGTGGATAAAGTCAATGGCTTCCGGAGAGTCTTCCTGTTAAATACAGTTCATTTTAATGATATTTAAATATAAAATGCCTTACGTGAAATTGCTGCTTTTGAATTTAAAAAAGAGAATACAAATTCATTGATGTTGCAATTTTCGTTCTGTATGAAGTACAGAAACTTTTTGCAACAGTTAATGCAATTAGTAAATCAAGCAATTGACACAAAGTTGGTTTGTCTATTTTCTATTAAATACACTTAGAAGTTTCTGGATATTGTCTATAAACAACTTTTAGTAAAATTTATTTATTCAGTCATTTTTTGTTTAAGGGTTGGACTCTGAAAATGGATATAACTCAAGAATATGGACATGCAAGATGTTTGTATGAACTGTTTCTATTGTTTTTGTGTCCTCGACCAATCGTTGAAGTGGGTCCCACATGTTACACCAGGACATACCCTGTCTAGTATGAACGTAATATGGTTAGCGAACCATAACAGCCAAGCATGTGGGTCTGTTAACTCGAACGTGGTGCACCATGGTATTTAACAGGTCACTGGAACGTCACTTATAAATCACCTAGTTCACAAACTACCCAATTTCGTAGATAAAGCTACATGGACCCTACTGCAACATCCCTTATTTAATTTTTCAATTAATTGTCTCCCTTGGAAACCACCAAATTCAAAGTCCTGCTCTTTTAAAACAAAGTCAACGTCACCAAAACGATAACTTGACATCACAAAACGAACCACCCCTAATTTTACATGGACCACCCCACATTTGAATTCCACCGAAAGCGCGAGAGGAGGATCGAGTCTGCGTTTTTACAGTCTTCGTCGAGCTTGACCACCCGAGGGTGTGATCGACACAGGGGGGGATGAGTGCGCGAAGGGGTGGCAACGAAATATCGACACTGTGAAATTCAATGGATTGATTTATGACCGCCATAAGTCATCGGTGACGTCACGCGCCCACCCCGCGCACAGGTTAGTTGACACGGACAACCCCGTCTGGCTCGCGAGCCACCCTTTACGATCGCCTACTCCCTTCTGATGGCGCGTTTCCCGCCTCTCTATGAATGTTCATCGTCGAACGCCGCGCTTTCCTTTTCCTTTCTTCTCCCTTTCCTATTCTCGGACCCCTTTGTCCGTCCGTTCTTTCCACGAAGCATAGCAGGACGATGGACGAAGGAAATTAATTGCTCGCGAGTGATACGTCGCTGCGTTTAATCAGTCACGCTTCGTGACGCACTTTACAGGTTAAATCGAAGCTCGTTTCCTCGCGTGCGCTGGAAATTAACTGATCCATCGCCATTCGAAATGCATGCGAAGACACGGGCTCTTCTTCCATGCTTTGCGTTAGTAGCTTTTGAGAGTAGTTTACAAGGGGTAGTTCTTCGTTAGTGGAAAAGAGAGCATTATTTGAGAAACTTTGGGTAGAGTTGACAGGTGGCCGAGATTTTTATTGCTTTCTCATATTTTTATTACCGGTTTTTTATTGTCTCATGTATTACTCAATTTAGTTCTACGTAAAATATTTTTACGTTTAATTGAAAAAAGTGTCTTTAAGACTAGTCCTTTGTTCCATCATGATATAAATAATTACGAATGAACATTTCGTTGCCTATTTTCCAGTATCGACAGTCGCACAAATTCGCGCCAATTTTCCTCTTCAATCTCGGTTCCATTTCCAAATAAAACGGATGGAGTGAACAAACGTTCCCAGACGTAGCTTCGCCGCGGCAGACAAGATCACTGCTCTCGGGAGCAACAGTGCAACGCCAACGACTCAACTTTCCCGCTTGGCTCGAGTATTCGACGCGGAGGAATCGCGGGGAAACGAGACGTCGATGGAAATTTTACACGGGAGTTTGAATCCGACAGGCATCCCGAAAAGTTTTCGGGATCTGCGAGGTAAGGAGGAGAATAGACGCAGCAGGAAGCGGGCTACTCAACGGGAACACTGGGCTATCGGGTTAACCGATATTATTGCGGTGTAACCGGACACGGAAGCTGCGCGAACCACTCTCTCTTTCCCTCCCCCGAAACCTTGGCTCCTCTTATTTCGCAAGATTTCCCCGGATGCTCATTGCCTTCTCCCCTAACGCCAACTCGTTTCTAACTTCCGAGAGCCGAGTTTATCCTCCTTTTTTTCTACCGCCTTTCCCCTTCCCTTCGTTTTCTCACTTATGATACTTACGTCCACGAGGCCATCCACTCCCACCCTGTTACTGCGAAGCTAGATTTCCGTGAAATAGCGCGAACTCTCCCCGATACTAGCGGAGGAACGATGTCCAATCGACAGGGTCCCATTTAGATTTACCCTCGGACCAGCACGCTATTTGTTTCCGCGCCAAGTATGACGGGGAGTTTATAACGGATGCCATAGATAAAAGTTGTGTCGTGAGAGGGTCTTCGGTTATTGATGGGTTTATTAGATGTATCAACACTTTACCGACCATTAGCCAATTAATGGGCTTTTGCTAGAACAGCCAATACTTTGTCATATATTATTCACGTAACATTTAAAGATTCCATCATTATATGAATCATAAAATATTATGTAAATATTAATCGAGAAACTATTGTAATGGACAAAATTAAGATTGAATAATGTTGTCGAAATAAAAAATATTATTGAGCTTTTATTGTCCAAATTGTGGTCTACGATCATTGATGGTGAAAGGAATCGTCAACATTATGCGCCACGTACTCAATGATCACGAGAATTGTTATCGCGTTTTATGATCCACGAGACAAATGATCCTAGCATTGTATTAATCGAGTTTTGCGATCCTATTGTGGCAAGTTTCATGTCCTATGACCCTGAAATCTTCGCTATCAGGTCGACCGATCCGTCAATATTGGTTCTCATTATGGTTCCTTGGTATCGTATCTCACGTCGCCCAGGGCATCTCTTTGTAGGTCTATCGCAATTACGTCATAGACAAACTGTGTTCGCGATGCTTGCTTTTGGTTCTGATAATTGTACTTCGACCATCGTTTCGATTCGATACAATAATACACAATAAAAATTGAACACTCAACCCAACGAAACAGATACATCCTCTAAATTTGATTAAAAATCCGTGCATTCACGTTCGACGAGCCAGGAATAAAGCACCACCGACAGACATTCGACACCAAACAAAACGTCATATTTAGCCGCCCGCCAATTACAGCCACCAAAAAATTTCTCCTATTACAACGCAACGAACGATGGCAGGTCGTGCGCGTCGATTGCGCATGTTTAAACGTTATTCCCGCGGAGGGTCGCGACTCATTATCCCGGGGGTTAGAATTAGCACTCGTCACCGGAGCCAATGCGCCATAAGTAATTTCATAGTGTCATTAGCACGATTTCCCGTGGACCCGATTACATCCAATTTGGCGTCACTCGAGGTACCTGGCAGCCTTCAACATTCGGATTCGAACGAACTTGGATTAGAGAAACACCTTTCCCGCTGGCCTCTAACGCGCACGTGCACGGGTCTGGTAACTCGATGGCGGATTTGCATCGTCAAGCTGATTCATCGGGACGATTAGTAGACGCGGAAGACGTTTGCGTCTGCAACCACGGAGCAGTCGACGAACTGCTGATTTGCCAGAATTCACGTCACCCTTCACTTTCATATTAAGCAACTAACCGGAGCGTGCAGTCGAACGACTTATCGAGAGATTAGCTCGCACGTGTGTATCCGCGTCATGTATCCTCCGCGACGCGGTCCCCGTGTACCAGCGCTGACACTTGGAGAAACTTTAGTAACTCTATTATGACGTTACTTCGGGATTAGCGATTGAATGCGAGCTGCAAATTGATTCGTCGTTAATCTGTTAGAAGGGTGGGTTTATTAGGGCGGCTTTACCACTGCCTCGTGCGCCTGTGCGCTCGCGTACCCCCGTTCATAAACGTGTGGATACTTTCAACAATAATAGTATTTAATGTATTATAACAGTTTCTTAAATACCTGACTTTTTTTTCATTTTAAATGAAAGTACAGATGCTTGCAATTAAATGTAAAAGATGCTTTCTTATGTCTCCGCTACAACTACCACTGAAACCATATTCAACAGCGAATAACAGACAAATATACCACAAAATTTTGCAACCCCTACGGTATAACGAGTCTGTTACCAATATTCCCGCAGTCTTCCCCTAAAATCGGCGACAATCGAGTCAGAAAGTACTCGCGCCGAAACCCTACAAGTTCAAAGCCGGAGAACGAAGTCGTCGTCGTCCACGCGACGATTAATTCCCTACGTAGTAGTCGAGCGTAGACCGCAACGCCTAACGAAATCGACGGATATACGTGTAGAGTGTGCAGCGAACCGCGTCGAAAGTGTCACTAGTCTCGCATAATTCGCGCGGTATGACGTTTCCTGAACATATCCCCCGACGATCCGCCGTGCCCTAAATGCAGCTTGCGTGCTAGAATTTTCACACGCTCGAGGAGCCAGAAACAAAGAGGAGTCTCCAGAATTTCGGTGGCTTCGGATGAGGAGGTGCTTGTGGATGGGGGGTGGGGAGAGGGGTACAAAAGGGAAGCAAGAAGGGGTGACAATGTCTCGCGAGCCTCGTGCGCATTGTGCTGTCTCTTCTGGCAGCCATGCCCTCGCTGCAACCTGCACCGCTGCCCTCCCTTGCCCCGTTTCCTCCCGACACACTTCTGCAGACAGTGCGAGAAGAGATCTCGGTGAGATCCTGAAGGGATTCCGAGAGACGGGAGTATGGATGCCAAGGACTCTCCATCCCTGAGCCCGTTCCTCTCTGTCTGCGCGTCTCTTTCTTCGCCGTAATCGCGCGGTCTTCGCTTTTATCTTTGACTATCTCGCATCCCTTCCCACCCCTCCTCCGCCGTGTCCTCCTTCACTCTCTTGCGAGATCTTCCCCCTTGGTCCGCCGCTGTTCCCTCTTTTTCTCTCATTTAACTTAAGATTGGATTGCAGATTACACATCGTACCGTCCTCCCTTTTACCGTACTCTTCTTAACTTCGGTTCAGTGCCCCTGCCCTCCCCTATTCTTTCCGCTGCTACCACCCTCGCGTCCCCACCCACCCCATTGTCCTCCTCCCACGGTCAGCTCTTTCTATCGGCGTTGTCTTTTATTTTTTTTAATCTCGTTTTATATACCTATCCGCGAATCACCTACGAAGTGAAATAGCCCCCGGAAATGAGAATCCGCGCCATCGACCGAATAGCCCGCCCCCCCCCCCCCCCTTCCAACCACCCGGAAGGTGAAATTGGTTCGCGGGACCGTCGTCATTATTTTCGTTTTACTCGAGCCGCCCCCTTTATTAGGGCGGCGAAAAACTGTCGTTCTGCCGATTCTTCCTTGACGAAGAGGAACGCGTGCTTCGGCTGAGCACTCGCGAGGGGAGCACGCGATCCGGACGAGGGCTCTTCGGATGGAAGTGTACGGCGCTGAAGGGGCGGCGGGGATAAACAAATCAAAGTGTACGGGACGCTAACCAGCCAGGCCTTTTTGAGAAAATGCCTTTCGACGAGGAACTTTGGTGTACTTAGGTGGAACGTGAAAATTATTTTAATCGGCAGGGGAAGCTTCGTCGAAAACCAAACCAAGAGTGGGCGTCTTAAAATTCTAAAGGGTTTTCCAAAAGGGGCTTCGGTACCTTATTTTTTGATAAAACACAAGTGAAAATGTTTAAAGATTAATATCACATCATCATTATGTTTTCTGAAATGTTTTCTAAAAGGGCCTCGAATATCTTGTTTTTAATATAACACAAATTATTCAGACTCAGCCATGTCCAATTATTTTATTTTAACTAGAAATGCATATTAATTTAATTAAACGTGAAAGGTTCATGAACATTAAGATAAACATTCTAAGGCCCCATTTGGAAGATCACGATTGACTCTCAAGTCCATCAAAGGCAAGCGACTGTTTTGATTGACAAAGTATGGTATTTCGATCTAGATTCGCAAGTGGACCCACGGGAAACCTCTGTTTAGGTTGAGCTTGTAATCGGTGTATCGCATCCATATGTCTCTAAGATGAAGCGTAGAATAGACTATCAAAGCATCACGAAATCACCGAGTGGCGCGCATGTTGTTTGCTCGCTGCGGAGATGGGACATCGACCACGGAACACTAATCTGCTAAGCGCTGCGAGTGCGATTCATGTGTGCTACATTTGGACCATAATCTGCGCCACGAATATGACTCGTCATCATAAGGCAACGGGTTAATTCTCCCGGGATTTAACTGGTATTCAGCTGCGGCGATACGTGGTCGGAGTCAAACGTTCATGCTACCTCGTTCACCGTTCTACGATTAGGGTGCACAAGCTTAGAAACGTGACGGAAAAGTACACCTGGAAGTATTTCGTTACAAGATTTTAACACGCGAAATCATCATACTCTTAGGACGATGTATAATGATCCTAACACTGCCAGGTCATATTTATTAAATTTTGATAGGACAGAAACTGTAATAGAATTGTTTCACTGAACACCTCTACGTTTTTTATATTCCAGTTTGAACAAAAACATAAATTATTTCGTCAACTAAGCAGATCGACATCGGCTCCTGCTCTGTTTTCGAAAGACCGAAGTTTACAGTAACGCAACGCGGAAGAATTGCAGTTTGACCGGGTGAAATTATAGTTACTGCTAGGGAAGGGAAACGATTTTAAAGGAAAAGCAAACAGCGGGCAACTGCGGTCATTATAGTAACCACAACCATTTCTGTAGTAGCTCGAGGAAACAACAAACTGTGCAACAGCGCCATTCGAAGAATAAGGGCGGGGGAATGTGGAAAAATAATGGTTTCGAGAAACGACCGAAAACAAAGCACTCTACAAAATTCTGCGTGAAATGAAACGAAAATCTTCCATTTCGCTCCATCGAATCGGGATTAAAGTCGTTGGTCAAAATCATAACCACCGCGAAATGTTCTCGCGAGAGAGAGCGAGCGAGAGAGAGAGAGAGAGAGAGAGAGAGAGAGAGAGAGAGAGAGAGAG
>NC_071976.1:10605161-10754532 GCF_026283585.1 Hylaeus volcanicus
AGAGAGAGAGAGAGAGAGAGAGAGAGAGAGAGAGAGAGAGAGAGAGAAGGTCGACGTGCATTGGAAACTTTGATGTTGAAAAAATAATAGAAATTCTGCATGATCGGTGCAAAGTGGAACAATTGTATTCGATTAAACTCCTTAGGTTTTTTCTTTGAATAAGAAAGAAAATTCTCCACTTCCATGTAATCGGATCGAATTTATTGACAATATACGCCGATATTCATTTATTTTTAGTGTAACGTTCGTCTGAAGTATCATTTAATAAATGAAGTTAATAAAATGTAAATAATATAAATTGAACTGAAGGTCTGTTTAATAAATGTATGCAACAAAAATTCAACTGTAAACTCGTTTAATAAATGTAAATAATGAAAATTCATTTAACGAATATGAACGATAAATGTTCATCCAATAAACGTAAATACTTGATATTTTTAACAATTGAAATATTATTGTAAGTAAAGTAGCCTAAATGGAGTTGCTCAAAATTAAATGACCTTCTGATTATATGTACATAACATAGTAACTGTCAAGTGTGTTTATAATTGGTCAATCCAAGATCTATTTTAAGACAATTTTAGGTGAATTCACCCGCCACGCTCGGCGTCGCGAGTCCAGTAACAAAAGCGAAACATTCGAAACTCAACCGAGGCAAGATATGCCCCTTAATGAATAATTCACGACACACCGTCTTCTTACCTTCCACCTAATTACAAGGAATTACGGGACCCCAGCATCCCTTTAATCGTTCGGTGTCTTTGCGCGCGTTAATTACCTTCCCCCCTCTGGTCGGCGTACCAGAAAATTTAATAAAAGCACTAAGCCTCGGAGTTGGCCTGTTACCGTCACGTCAAGCGGTCGCTCATCCCGCGGAGTCGCGTTAATACCGAACCGTCCCCGAAAATTACAATTCAATTAATACGCGGCGTCGTGTGGGTTGCTAGGGAAACGATACGCTCGCCCTTCGTTTCGGGGCAGGTCGTTGTATTTTTCGTGCCGATGCACATGTCAAGAGCGGTCGCGTTATATTGCCTTTAATTGTGCCCAGTATTTGCCGATATGATTGCGGGGGTAAACAGGGTGAAATCGGGCCGTCGAAAGGAAGAGAGGAGCCTTTTCGCAGCTGCCGTGGACCGCGTCGCTCGTGGTCACGTGCCTAACTCAAATACGGTCGTTCCCCCGAACACGTTCGGCTCGGCTTACTGCTTTTCATTTGCTCCTACGGTTCTCGAACCACCCCCGAGCCCGTATAGAGCTCTTCCGTTTTCGTTCGTGCTCCGCCATCCGTGTCTCCTGTTCCCCGCGTTTCCCAACCCTCCTTTCTTCTCGCGTCGTGTCGCGCACCACCCCGAATCGACAGATGTCACGGAAGGGCAAACACGCCTGGACGGAGCTGTCAACGCGCCCCGACGTCGACGGTAATCGTAATTAGAATCCTAATCCGCGCGACCGTGCGCGACGTCGGTGGCCTTCCTCCGTAGCTTAGAATATTCATCGAGCCGGATGGACGCGAGACGCTGACGTAACGAGACGTTGTAGAATACCGAGAACGGTCTTCGGTGTAAATACGTGGCCGTGATGCCATCGACAAGCCTAATCTTGATTCCATGAAATGGTTCTAAGGAGCAACTCATCTTCTGCATCAACACATGCATCTGCAGGTGCATGTTTCATCGTTAAGGGGATGATCCACCTTGGAGATTTGTATAAACTATTCGTGAGTATTTAGGAATCCATAGCAATGGGACTAGGTGCTTGAAAAGTTTCATTTATCCTCCAATTTTATAGATCAATTATACTTTCGTAAGTATAGGCCTTCCTTTGATTTTTTATCAGGAAGTATCTAAAGCAAAGTGGACCAAACTTTTTCATAGATACTCCAGCATGGTTACTTCGATTCCTCGAAGACTCTAGTGAGTATACTTGCTATAAATGGTAAACCTTTGGATTGTGTACATTTGAAAGTTAAACCAATTAGGAGTTGGTAAAGATTTGTGAGGATACTTATTAACGAACAAACTTTGTAATAACTTAGGCTAAAAGCTTGGCAACTTTTGAACTACTTGTACCATTCTGACCTATTCTACACTTTCTTTGTATTTTTCACTTCCAACGTTAGGAGCGTTTTCTTCATTTCTTTACGTGGGTCGTTTAAGAGAGAATCTGTTTGGAAAATTGGAAGAGTCGCGTTCGAACAGGGTGAAAATGTTAAAGCTGGACGGCTCGGTACGTGCCACTTCTGCGCTGCTATTCGATTCGATGATTCGTTTGATGTGTGGAACGCGATAACGACAATAATTACGCAGATGCAGTATCATGATGGTACACAATGATGCTGAAGGGATATTTGATTATCGCGTGTATCGTTTAAATAATAGAGGATAATATCCATAAATCGTTCATCCGCAAACATCAGGTAGGGGCCGCAAAGGTGAGTGTATCATTATACAATCATTAATTCGCACGCACGTACATACTCAGTAATTATTTCATGTGACTTTTGTTAGTGGAAATATTTGCGTGGAACAGTTTGGTGAACGGGATGTTAATGCAAAATAAACAACGGGGAAATTAAGCCTGTAAAGTTTGGACAAATTGCTGCATTAATAACGTAACGTACACATTTATCTAACGTGACGCGACAACGTTGCAAAGAAATTATATATACATACGTACATATGTATCATACAAGTAGAATTACAATTCCTCCAAATATCTGTAGCAAAACTAAATTCCAGCTTTTCAACTATTTTTTTCTATTTACACTCTAGCAATATTTACATTCGCCTCGTCAGCCTGCGATAAACGATTTTCAGCAGGAATACCTCTCAATTTTTATCAGACCATGCTAGAAACCATACGAATGGTAAAACCATGTACGTTACAATTCTTTGTATATTTACCTTTATTTTAAAATAACTTTTGTATCCTCCCTGCACAGGGTTATACGTATAAAAAAAAAAGGAAGCCTACTAAATCGTCGAAACGGTAACCTACGAGTGGTCGAAGCGTTTTCAGTGTTCGATAAAACTCGCTGATAAAACAAATAGAGCCACTGAATTTCATTTGTGTAAATAACAAGTCCGTCTCTTTGTCGAATACGTATAAAAATGTATCCAACGTTGCGTCCGCTGAAAAATTTCCTCCGAGGACGCGTATCCGAGTGAACCCGCGACGGCGAGCGATGGCAAAGTAAAAATTTGCATACGTTCCCTTTTCAAACGCGTATCCAGGTCTAATTCGCCATTCAGCCTATGGCGGAGGTCCGCATGTCAATGACGCGACTGGAACAGGGTGAAGCCGGGGTAACAAGGATGCAGAAACCTGGGACACGTCGTTGGAAAGAAAAAGAATGGCGAGGGAGGACGAGGATAGGGCTTGTTCGTTTGGTTCCTTTTTGCTTCGACAGAGATGCAGCCACCACAAATAACTCGGCGCTATCTGTAAACTACGGGCGCTTTGTGCTACCGCCGGGGTTTTACGTCGCAGCGACTACGTGCTCTATAATCGTAA
This sequence comes from Hylaeus volcanicus, assembly GCF_026283585.1. Classification (NCBI taxonomy): domain Eukaryota; kingdom Metazoa; phylum Arthropoda; class Insecta; order Hymenoptera; family Colletidae; genus Hylaeus; species Hylaeus volcanicus. Next base: position 10,608,678 of record NC_071976.1, read on the forward strand.
AGCGAATTCTTATTTCTCCTCTTTTTTCTTTGCGCCGCTTCGATCCCTCCCGCATCTAACCTTTCCTCCGTCGCACGAGTCGCTCCGAGTACAGGGTGTCGCAGCAATCATAGCACGACTGGGAACAGGGTGAGGTCGTTCTTCGTGAAAAAGCGAGTTGAAGATGTCGAATAAAATTTGTTGGTATCGGGCTTCAGATTCGGGAAAATTCATTTGGAAATTTAATGGGGCATGTGTGTAATCGAGTAGGGCTTCGCTGATGTGGTCTATGTAGATTTATAAAATGGGGTGATACTGTACTAGTAATTATAGCTGGAACCACTGATGCTAGTAGAATGAGTGAATGATGGACGGACACACAAGTTGGCAATCGATCTCACGCGTGACCCAACAATATTCAAGATTAAATTTCTCGAGAACATCCTGAAGAAAAACGTCATTGTAGATTTTTTGTTTAATTTTACATGAAGAATCACCCTATTTAAAGCTGCACCATCATTCCACATAAAATTGTATACATTTTAATTGTATTTTATTTATTGTCCAGTCCACTATGAATCTTTTTGCTATGACACTGACAACTCGATCTTCAATTTCTTTTCCTCGGAAGAGGACAATTTTATTGCGCACTTTCGACTTATTTTTGCGTGAAGAATCACCTACTTCTTGGTTGTACACCGATTCCTGGTACAGCCTGTACACAATTGCGAAGGAAAAAGAACGAACCGAGGAAACGTGTGACCTACTGAATTCCAACAAGACGCTTCAAAGCATTCCGTTTTATTCTCGTCCCAACGACCGCCTCCGGAATATACGAGTTGTTGACAAATAAATGGACGCTCCGAAGGAGAGAAATATCGAAACCGCCGTAAAAAGAACTCTTGCGTACGCTACAACTGGTTAATTATTCGGACGACAGTGAATTCTAACATCGTGACCCTCACCGAACAAAATACTCTACGGGTACATTGTTTTGCTACACGTTTTTCCATTTTGGAGGTAATTATACCAGTCACTTGAAATTCATTATATACATAAGAAGTAAAAGATCGAAATGAAGCTTCTAATAATAGCAAAGCTGAGGGATCTTTTAGAAAACTGCTTGACTACAATTAGCAATTAATTTTACCAACAATATAAGGAGATAACTACTGAAATTTATAAACAAGTAAACAATTTTGAAGAATCTTCGATATTTCCACAGACTATCATCTGAAATGGACAATGGTATTAAATTTAAGCCAAGCAGATGACAAAGTATCTCACCCAGTCCGATTCCTGACCTGCTCCGATTGCTGTAATTTAGCGAAATCAAATAAAACAAAACACACGTGCGCCTGCGCGTGTGCTGGGAGACTGGCGTATGTAAATAAATATGAATGTATTCGGCACATCGCGTAACCGCTTTACACCCGGCTTAACAGTCGATGGTTATAAGTCGCGGGTAAATATTGTGCCGGTAAACAGCAGCGGATCCGAAAGGCCTCGGGGTTCGGTAGCAACGAGCCGAAAGGGGTTGCACGGTGGTTTGCACGTGCCACTATTTACGCAGCGAAATACGAAAAGTGAGGGGAAGATTATGTATATTTCCAAAAGGCTTGTGCACGCGTTCTTTTCCGTATCGGTTACCCTCCTCGGCTCCATTTACGTTGATCCCCAGATCCACTGTTCCCGTTGCCACTTTGACATATTTCTGGCTATTACTTGTCAGTGTTGACACAGTCCTTTTGATTCGTGCACAGAATAATACAGCGATCTGCAACTTGGACTGAGTGACCATTCGAGTGATTCTGGGATGATTCGATCAATCATTCCTCGGTACTCAGCTGGCTCTGTCCTTATTCGTAGACTTAGGTGAGGAGTTTAGTTGTGTAGGATTTATTATATGTTACTATATTTATAAAATACTGACTTAACTATTAACGAAACTAAAATGAATAGAGTCCGCTCAACGATCCGCTCTACGTCTATTCGCGCCGTCTTTACCCTTCGACTGCTCAACTAAATCTGTCCTTCGATGCTTCTTTCTCTACCTCCCTTTAAAGTTAAACACCACCCAGGGTTTTTCCCAGGCAGGGAAACGTTGTTCTAGGCGGCCTCGCCGAGGCGCGCCTGGACAACATCAGCCCAAGTGGCCAGGTCATAAATTAAACTAATCTAAAGCTACGTTACAATATCCTTATACCTATCCTATAGCTAACGCTCTCTCTCTTTCTCTCTCACGCACACGCACACATTTCCACTCCTACAGTTGGTAACACAGAGCATCTTCTAGGTAAAACAGAATACTCTGTCGTTAAAAGAGAACACGTTGCCGATAAGGCAGAATACTGATAAATTGGTAAAACAGAGCACCTTCTAGGTAAAACAGAGTAGTCTGTCGTTAAAATAGAACACATCGATAAGACAGAATATTTTATATTTAAAAGAGATCACACTGTCGATAAAAACAGGGAGCTTGCCACAACTACGCTGACAGGTGCACTTTACCATTAATAAACAAAACGTTACAGGTCCTCATGGAAGAGGCAGTATTTTTAATTACTGGAACATTTCTCATGGCTCGGTTTCCCAGTCGTTTACATCTTCCTGGCACCCAAGAAATACGACGTGGCCCCACTGGGGGTCCACATGGCTCCCAGTTAAGAATCATTGCCCTAATGGACAAAAGTTCAGCCTCGGGGCTAACGAGTCGCGCGAATTTCCACCAGGAATTACGCGAGTCGATAATTTCGCTGGTAAACGCGCGTTCCCCGCTATATAGCTATTCGCTGGTTAACGATCTGGATCACGCTTGTCGCGTTTAGCAACGGTGTCGGAAGTTACTTCACGTTTACCACCTGCAGCGCATGCAACAACTAATGGATAGTAAAAGAACGCCGTTACAGCCTTGTATACTCGCCATATCGTGAATTACTGCTTAGAGATAGAGAAAAGGAAAAATATATGCACCTGCGATTAGAAATACGCTGGGAAATGTAGGGCGCTAGCTTATTATGCTAGTCGTGGTATGGTTGCAAACAGCGTGTCACCCTACATAATAAAAATATCTAGAAAAGTGCGTCAAGCTGCACGTTCTTAGGGACCATTTAGCTATTCTAAGCAGTCCCTCGAGTTCATTTTTGCGCCCCAGGTTGGAATTACGAGCAAATTCATTACGTGTAAGTAAGTAGTTACGACAAGGATTGGGATTCCTTCGATATACCCTCGGCGACTACTGAAACAGTTGGGCAAGCATGACATGGTTCCATTGACGCAGAGATGGAACGCCAACCCGAGCAAGTGCCTCTCTTCGTCTGGGCAAGTTGGGCCGCATATAACCGGGATCTGCAGCGCAAATATGCTCTCCTAGTTAGTGTCGCCACAAACATTGATACGTGGACCTAGCTGGAGAAGCAACGGGGATAAGGAGTTCGGTTTGCCAAGAGGAGAATTCATCGAGCCCTGAGCGTGGCTGTTGAGAATTCTGTTGCAACGACCGCGCTTGTCTGGTTAAACGCGTAACAGTTGCACTTTGTGTGCTCGAAAATTACACAATCCGTAAGCTAATCGAGTAGCTCCGTGACGAGACACTTGTCTTTGAACATCTCAGCCTTCTTGTGTTCACTATCCTCCGAATCATTTTTTTTTGAGAAAGTTGACAGCATAGAGAAAAACAAAGAACACCAATTAAAATACCGCGAGGCACCAAACGTCAAACAAAAATGCATCGTACAACCAATTAATTGGAGTAACTTGAGTTTTAATACTGGTTGTTATACTGTTTGCATATCGCTTACTCACGAAATTCTCCTCATCTTTTCATTGACATGAAGGATCGCGTATTTTGCGTTCGTGTAATGATATGCGCGTATCGTTTACGTTCAATTGTTTAAATCGAATGCGTAACGTAAATCCGACGTTGAATACGAAATTAATTAAAATTTAAACACGTTAATGGTTTGGGAGGGCAATAATTAACACGTTTGCATATCAAAATTCCTTACTGATAATATGTTCAATTTCCTCGGGCACTTTTTGCTACACGAAGCAGGAAAGATCGAATTTTCGTTTGGACGTGTTACGTTTGATGCACAACAGAAACTATTCTATTATACGCCGCTCTCTATCCGGTACTCGACGTTACGGTAATAATAATTAATCGGCTAATGAGATCCTGTATTTATATTTCATGCTTATACAATAATAATCAAATAGTAATAATACAATGTTTATTGAACGTAGAATGTCGTTCGAAAGCCATGTTTATGCACATAATTACGGACAGAGATTGACCGTATCCGCGATTCTGGTTTATGACTCGTTCGATGATTTGTTCCAAAAATGTTTAATTAGGTCATTTAAAGGGGATCAATTTATTGTTGCTGCGCGTTTCGGTCAGACGTCGCTACGTTTAAAATAACGTCACGTACAGAGGTGGAGACCGGGGGCAATTGGATTCACTTTCATCCGCAAATGGATTTTTCTAAATTTCATGGAGTGAGTTTTAAGCAAAATCTGGACAGGAAACGGAAGGCCATTCTAAAGTCTTTTCATGGCGCAGGACACGAAATATTTTCAACGACCGTTTCCAATGAAAGTAGGTCAAATTGCAGGCGTGCAATTTCGTGTTGACTATTTTCCTTCCTGCTTGATCTTTAGCAAGGCGAACGATACAAAGGTGATCGTTTAAAAAAACGCCAGAAATTTGTGCCGGGTTCTTAAATGGGAACCCAATTAATATTTGAACGTTTAACATTTCTTATTGAGTCGATTTATAAATGACTTTTCCTGTGATTGTTTTTGAACAATTCCCTGCAGCTAGAAGTTTTTAATTTGTTTGCTAAATGGGGAACGAATAGTAATCAACGATGGTGATCATTAGTCTGCGAATGTATGTGCAAATTAATATTTTCACAGATACAAAAAAATAAGCGAAACTTAAATGAAAGTATGCCTTATCATCTAAATGGTGTGGCATGAATAGTATTGTTGATTTGCCATAAATATATAAACATCGACATTCTAATGGTCATACTATCGATTAAAATATATTACGTAATTATCTATTTGGAAATAAATTGTAAATTAACAGATGGGAGTTATTTATGCATCAGACTAACAAATCTGAAACACTTAACGTTAGAAACTGTGCTCACATCTCTCAGTATAAATCGAGTACGACCGGTAGCCAACGATCGAGAGAATCGCCGATAGGTGCGGTTTACTTTCACAATTCTCGGTGAAACATCCCTCAAAAGCATACCCTCGGAAGATTTTCTTACATTCCCAGTCAAAGGTCACGCACGCTTCGTTGCACGCGAAAAGAAAGAGCACCGAAATCAGCAATGCCATGTCAAACGTGCATTCCGGACCCGCGGTATGTAACATTCTTTATTCGCGAGTAAGGATCTACTCGAGCCTGACAAAGTGGGAACTTGATTCGCCATACTTTAATCGCATTAAACTTTCGCGTCACCGCACAAGACTTTAGACTTTTCAAAAATAACGTTCTACAATAAATTAAGTTAAATTAGTTGATGGACAAAGAGTAATTTTGTAATATCACTGGAAATCATTGCTTTTGGAGCTAATAGAAGTTTAAAATTAAATAGGACTTGCCTGATAGAGGTAGCTTTATCAACGAGTAAACAAGCAGTCACACCACCTCCGACCTTTCCTTTTTTCCTTTCCCTCTCACCTCCTCCCATTTCCAACTACGACACCATCGATAACCATAACTTATGCACACGACTACCGACCATCAAGCCAGGGGCGAACGGGCCAACGACAATAACGCAGTTCTCGGATTGGCCCGAAGCTGAGGAGCTAACTCCGGCTTAAGGCTACCAGGGACTCTCCCGGGAGCTGCGAGATAGTCTTCAAGGACTAGGAAACTTGCGAGGCATGACAGAATAGGGGTTGGAAGGGAAACAGAGACAGCGAAAGAGGGCGCTGGGTGGGATGGAGCGACGAGAGAAAGCTGAGGAGGGAAGGGAGCGGTGCGGGACCATCGTAATATCACAGGCAATTTCCTGAAGGAATTTGATCGGTTCCTATATCGCCGGGAATATTTTTCCCCGTCATTTATTTTTCGAAACGTCTCGCGAAGCTGCTACGATCTTATCGTACCTATCTACGCGAATATGTACACCGGCGCGGCGTGGCGGCGTGGGCGAGTGGATTTATAGGGCGGCAATGTTTCTCCCTCGACGTGACCGTTTGATTCTGCGTTCTAGCTGTGTTATTAGGACCACTGCCACCGGGTTAAATAATCACCGTAATATTCGAGCCGAGTTTCATCTCGTTTGGAGATGCGCTGTGCTGAAACGGCAGGGGCGATTAAATAAAAGCTTGAGACCCGCGTTAATACATTTTAGTTGAAATGTATGGAGTCACAACGAATTGTCACACATTTTGCAGTGTTTCATAAGACAGATTGACATTTTGGAGATGAAAGGATCATTCAGAGATTGACAGAGGGCGAGTTGGACACCAAGAAGTAGTTCATCCTCTAGTTTCTCAAGTCAATGGTCCCTTCTTCTCTTGAATCTTAAACCAACACCATTAACAGTCAAACCTGGAGAGTAGCTAAACTCCGATTGACAGAAAGTTGATTGATCATTCTCCTCAAGATTTCAGCCACTTCCTCGCCCTACCCAACGGCATCCTCCCTCCAGCGTCCTCCCACGAGGATGTATGGCTCGTGTCAAGGGCTCATTCAACCCCCGATCCAACCATAAACCTTCCCTAAGCGAAACCTTCGCGTCCAGCCTCGAAGCATACTCTGAACACGCGTTGACCTCAACGAGCCTCCACTATTCTTCGGTCGCGACCTTCTTCCTCATCTCAGGCGTCGCGGAGCCGATAGAGGCTTCCAGCCCGCGGGCTCTCGAACGCTCTCAGACGTTCGGTTGTTCGTCGACGCTTCGCGTTTGCACTAAAATCACACGCGACGCTCCCACGAAGCGCGACACGGATTCAGCCGCGAGTATCGGCTTCTGGTGTATTCAGCCGGTGTTTGTACGTAGCACGCGACATCAAGCGACTATCCATACCTAACGGGCTCTACTCGCCCGGTCGGGAAACTATCGTCCAATCGGACCTTTGACGTCGCTTGCAGCGTATGGAACGGGCCTGGTCGAAACTTCTCCGCGAACACGTGCTTCCCTCGGCATACATCTGCCGTAATGTCAACATATCCGGCTAATTCCTAATAAAAAGGAGCGCGGTTTACGACACTTTGCGACGGAGCTGTCTCGAGGACCGTACGAATGTAATATCCCCCGAACGATGACACGGGGAGATTGTTGACACGGTTAAGCGAGAGGGAATTTTTATTGTTGAGTTATCGGCTGGCCTGGAGCCTGTTTGCCTCGGTGCGTGTAATGGGAGACAATTTCTGTGCGTCACTTTATGGCTGGTTCGCGACACGCGCGTGCGTCGGTTGGACCACTGCCATTTATACTTGATGGAAGACTCGATATGCGAACGTGTGCTTTAGGTTTACCGTGGGCCTGTTTTTCTGAGCTTTATTTTATTTTATATTTTGTAACGAAGAAAGGACATTCATGGAAAATTGCTGTTCTTCCTGGACTGATTCTGGGCTGTGGCATTGACTTTAAAATGTAAGATGAAGATCAAATTATGTTAGACACGAGAAGATAAATTTAACATTCTGTGGGCCGTATTTTTTTTTTTTCTGAAAACAAATTGCAAGGGATCGGGTGATCTAGATTCCAGACGAACAATTTACTCTTCGCCAATAATATCCTTGTTTAGCGACGTCGAGAAAGTGTTTCCACAGCGAGAATTAATTATCTATTAGAGTAATCAATAATCAAGCAGTTAATGCCCACAGAGAGTGTTGCCGCTGAAACGGACGCGAAGTTTGATACAAGTCAGTTAAGAACGAAGTTGAGGTTATAGAGTCCCAAGGGTGCAGGAATCTCGAAGTTACAAGTTCCGTGGTAACTTTATCTGATTCTGTAAATGTGAATAACTGCGGGGAAAGGAAGGTAACTGAGCAACCGCGAGTGGTTCAAGTGCCTATAAGTGAAAACAGTGCACCAAGAATCTTCAGCAATAAATACACTGTAAACTAAACATAGAATTCTCTACCCTCCTAATTCTGTATCATTCTAGCTTCCCCGTCTATCACCGAAATCTTCCTAAACCTTCCTCGATGCTATCATTTGAACCATGCCAAATCCCTTAAAGCCGGATGCAACACTGCAACCTGGACCTATTTAATCCTGTCTTGGTCTCGGTGTCAGTCGAATATCTGTCCAAGTTAATTGAACTTCCAAATTAGTAATATTGTATTAGCTACGCCGATCCTCTAAATTTATTCTCTAGTGTCCATTGAACTGTCAATTTTAACGAGAACGTCCAGACGCAAGGGGTTAAATGTGATTAAAAGGAATTAATAGAACAGAATAGATGGTAGTCTATAATAGATAATTTTATAATTTAAAAAGTAAACCACCTTCTCATCAAACCCTTCCAAGACGAAGTAACACGATGAACGAAATACTCGCACAGTAATTTCAATAGCCACAAATATTTCTTACCGTTATTTTCGTAACGTCTTGAAAACAAACACCAAATAGTCACCCCCGCGAAACAATTCCAATCGCGATAAGTTCCTTCCACACATAGAGTTTATAACTCTCTGTTCTCTTCAGCGGTATCGAAGAGATGCTCCCATAAATCTAACACGCGTGAAATAAAATTAATCAGTCTCGTAATGACGTCGGATTGCACAGAATCGAAACGCGGTACACAAAGGCTTCGGACCCGTTCCGAGCAACGTTTGCCGTGTAATTCATCATGGTCGCGTATTGTGCGCGAGAAAACGCATTGAGAACGCGGACGATTCGTGCGGAAAGGGTGGTGCACCGGGGGGAAGGGGAGGGTGGTACGCAAATAATTGGCAGGCTCGCGAGGGTGCTCCCTTACATTCAACACCGCATTACGTAATAACCAGTCGGTTAAAGAGGGGAGGAGCAGGGTAATTTGCAGAGGCGACCTACGTGCAACTAGGTAGAAGCCTTTTTGGGAGTTGATAGGGGTCGCGCACGCCCCTTCTGCCAGGCGGCAGAAGATTTAAAACTGGCGCGACTCGCTAATGACCATTAACTGGTTGTCCTCCGCTCCACCTACCCGTTGGCACACGTTTGTCGTGTCGTTCTGGGTGCGTGCCGTCCTGTCACGCTCGCCTTCCCTTGGTCCCACATACAGAACGTACCCACTGACGCCAGCTAACCCCCCCCCCCTCCCCCCGCGAGATTTATGCGCCGGATGTGACTCGGCTTCCATGCTTTTTATGGCTTTCGAACGCTAGCACATGACTGCGCGCGACTACCAGCCGCTTTGTTTTCTTAATTCGGCGACACACGGTATGAGTAATGTCTTCGCGGATCGGGTCGATGACGTTCCTTCATCTATTTAATCCTTTCCACTCGAAGCGCCACTCCGAAGACATCTTATATTTAGGAAATTTTGTTAGAGATCGGATGGGATCAAAATTACGAAAGCTAAAGTTTCTTTAGAAATATATGGATTCTTGAAGGTTTCCATTTAAATCGAATGGGAAAGAAAATCGAACTATGGGATTTTTACTCATATTTGAAATTACTATTTGAGTATTTCATTCATTATGTCACCTGGTCTTGGAAGGGATCGGTGTGAAGGTGATGTACTTTTGAATATTTGGTTCTAACACTTTTCATTCTTTTTTTTTTTAATGCATAGATATTTATTTATATTTTTAAAATACCTGTATTGTGAAAATGCCTACGTTACAATGTCGAGATCGCTTCAATCCATCATCGCACAAAAATACCCAACAGTTTGAACCTATCGAAATATAAATCTCAAAACGATCCATTCTCCTTCCTACAAAAATTAAAACACCCCGGGGTGAACGTCATAAAGAAATCGTCACAAGTTAGTTTTTATCCGTTACCCGTTATTCCCAATAAAATTTCGGCCCAAGCCCCGCGTTTCACGCGAGTAGAATCGATTGATCCACTTACAGCTCGCATGAACGTTCGGAATCGTTACTAAAATAACGCGCGGAGCATCGTTCCCACGAGTTACGGAACGGCACCATTGAAACACGTGTCCACCGCAGAAATGACGAATAGTTTCGTGCTCGAAACTTCTGTCTGCCAACTATCGCCGGGCAGCGTAATAACGCACGGGACCGACGAGTGGCTAATAACTGTTGGTCCGAGCGGACGATACGCGGCGTTGTAATGCATCAACCGGCAGTAATTAAAAGCTGTTTCGTAGTGTCGTAATGGCCGGGCCCGTTACGATCATCGCCGTGCCGGCTATAAATTCCAACGTGGGTGGATAGGCGGCGAGCATCGTCGATGCTTTTTTTCTGTTTACGCGTTGCACGGGCTGGGAACGAGGCGACGTCCCCGCGCCGGACCACGCGCTCATCATAAATAAAAGCTGAACACGCGGCGGATCGTTTGGTTAATGATCATTAGCGGTGGCGGAACGGCGCGTTCTTAAATCTCGGGAGGTGAATCGTCGCTGCCTGTTGCGAGTCCCTTTGAGCGCTCTCGGTTCAGTGAAACGACTGTTTGCATATTTATTAGAGGTATTATAAAGTGGGGGAGCACTGGTGGTTGATGTTATCAATTGAGACCTTGAATACGGAAGTACAGTAGCCGGAATAATAGGTTCACTTCAATTTGTTAACATAAATATGTGTTTTATACAGTACTTTTGAATCTATTTATTATTATTTATTCTTTCTAATACGATTAAAAATAGGTTCATTGTGTATTTTTACATAAAAATATAATAACAAAAGAAATAGCAGGGATGGTTTTAGTACAATTTTTTTTATGATTTTCTCCGGGAGCCATAACGAGACTATTTACTTAATACAATTAAATAAAATTCTCAGTTTTTGTGGACTGTGAAGGCCCTGTTCTCTCATCAAGTTGTAATCTAATAGCATTTCCTTAAGGTCTAATACGCTCAAATATCCATTTCAGTTTGTAGAATAGACCAGGACCATTTATTCTCGGCGACTCCTCGCACGAAATCGCTCGTCTATCCACCGTGTTGAAACTTTTACTTTCGACGTTCATTTTCCAAGCCTGTTAAACGCTGCGACGTAGAATGTCTCGAGGAACGCGTTCAACGGCCAACACGTGCCCCGTTCCGACGATTAATCCTTTCATCGTGCAACGCGAAGTAGTCCGCTGCTGCGAACAGCCGGCTGCGCTTAATCCGACGGACTTTCGAGATCCTGGATTCCACGGATCCTGCGAGCCCCAGACATCATCCCGGGAGTCAACCTTCTTCGAGTCAGCGTTGAAGATTTCTGCCGAATTAGCGCGACTTGGTCCAGGTATATTAAGGTGCCTCTAAACTCTATTTTTAAATATTTTCTTGATTCCATTTCTTATATTTATGAGTGTTGGAATGACGTTAGTTACGTTGATTGCTAACGCATCTACTTCAATACTTTTCTGAAAAGAATATTGTAGATATCGTCAAACTTGTAGGTAGACACCTCGTAAAAATATATCAGCTTTTAAATCGTTACAATTTGGAATGAAATCGTGCATCCGTACAGAAAATCCTCTCCTGGCCCTCACACCCACGCAATAGTACTTCCAAAGACCTACTCGTTCCCAGCGCGGCAATTATGATTCCAATCTCTCGCAGCGAGTACTATCGCCGTTTTAAATACCGTTCTGCGCGAGATCGAAGAACCCAGATACGCGTAATGGTTGAGTTTTTGAAACGTTCGCATTTCCTATTCATGAATTCGAACGTGTCCCCGGTAACGTCGTCCACGTTGAAAACTTTTCTTCCCGCAGGGTTTCGGTTTGTCGGCAATAACAGTAGATCTGACTAATGAGCCCCTAAATAAGGGAAAGTAATTTCATGTATTTATGCGTGAATTACCGTACAGTTGAGGGTACCTCCAGAGGCAATTAACGCCGACTTTGTAAAACCAGCGCCTCCACGGGCACCAGGAAGCATCCTGCTGGGAACGCGTCCGCGATACACGGCGCGCATGTACGCACACAATCAACGACCCTTTAGGTATGGCAACCGTTCGCTGTCCTGGTGAAACGAACTAATTGCCAGGGCTCAAAATAAATATAGTCACGTGCAGGCACCAGAATCATGGTCTCGGATGTAGCCAGGGTAATTCGGTAACCGCGGAGATGCTTCAACTAGGTAATTGCCTTCGTGCCGAAGGTCTGGGCTACTGGAAAGCTCTCCTTCCGAGGATCGCTAGCTTAACCCTTTGTACTACTCGAGTACGACTCGACATCAGTTTTTGTCTCAGTATGTATCATGACGAACGTCTGATTAGGTCTACAGGTTCAGTCACTTTCTGTTTGGAAGCGGGAAAGAAAATTGAATTAACTATTTTTGTTTCATAAGTTGAATCGTATCTGTTCTGTTGGAAAGTACGTATAACATAGTTCGAAAGGTCTGCGTTATAGGGGAAACACGCGTGTTATTGTTATTTTTCTGAGTAGAGGACTGTATGTCTTTTCAGGCGACTGCGGATGCTGCCACTGCTCTACTGCAGAGTGACATTAAACACTTGAACATACAACGCAGAGACAAGGGAGGTTAGAGAAATACCACGCTGAAATGAGAACAGATGTTCCATTTTCCTAGTCCTAAAGCGATAGCTTTTCTAAGATAATATTCTGTTTCTGGATAGGGGATATTTTTCTGCCTAATTATATTTGGGGTTATACAGTCAGTCCCATAAATATTCGTATCCTCTATATCTATCGAAGACATTTGTCTAAATTAAATTATAGGTTTGATGTTCCCAAATAAATATTCACCATAAACATATATGTGAAAAGTTCGTTCGTGTAAATATTTATCATGAAACATTTATTTGTAAACATCAAACTCATCATTTAATTTAGACAAATTTCTTTAATCGACATAGAACCTACTTCTTTGGAATAACGTACACGTGTGGAACCCTAATTCGAGTAAGTTTAATTATAAAATTGATAGCTGAATTACCAAACATCACGTAGTAACCGTACCAAGTAATATTAATTAATTATAACATGACATAATTAGTGTATCGGTATCGAGTAATTAATCATGAATTAATAATGGAATTTAATTATTGAACGGATTAATGCTTACGAATGCGTATCAATGTTTTATATGTAACAAGCGCTTACGGTCTGCAGTTAAACGTTTTTTGACTACTGACAACAGCTATCGACTGGCCTCGAGAAAGAAAGTATTAAAATTTGTTTCGACACAATGCAGTGTACCGAATTGGAACAATAATTTATCAAATACTGGATCCCCGTTTGTCAATATGTAAAAATAAACACAACGCAGGTCTTGCGACAAGGTCGTTTAATATTCATTGACTAAACAACATACACGTGAACGTGTTCGACCATGTGATTGGCCTATTTCAGGTGTACATTGGATTTACAAAATCTATAAAAAATCATCAAATAAAATACACGTCTCAAATTATTTATAACAAAAATTAATAATAGTCAAAGAACAATAAATGTACTGATTTGTTTATTTCTAGTGACATTTATCTCTTGCATCGGATCGATCATTTTTCTTATAGAATAGAACGCTGCAAACGGTTGCAATCGACAGCGTAGAGCATAGAAATTAGATAAACAACCCCAGGGGATTATCGTGGGTGCTCATACCCTGGATTGAACTCGGAAAAGCGGCTTTGTTGAGTCGGTAATTCGACCCCTGTCCCACCTTACAAGACACGTTCAACTAATTAATAACGATAAGTACGAATGCGTCTACACCGCAGAGGATAAACTTGTGGCCCGGCAGATTACCATAGGGTAAGCACTAAGTACATCGGTCGGATTTAGCTGGTAATGCGGAGATATGTTACACTTTGACTCATTCCCGTTCGTAAAACCCCTTTCATGATATATTTCACGAATCGTCTAACTATAAATCAAACGAATTGATTACAGATTCAACACTGTCGTCATTAGTGAGATTTGTAGACCTAAAGGATTTACCAAAGAGAGTTTGAGATTTTGTCTATTTTATCTAGTGTGAAAGATGATGATATTTTTTATTTAAAATGACAACTCGTAAACCCTTATGGGAAGAACATTTACGATATTGAATATTTATAACATGTCTATATTTTTCTTTTCCGCTATACATCGTGTCCGTTAAAGACAATAATGCCAACACTGATTTTAATTATTGACGCAACTATCCCAAAATGAAATTTCATTGGGAAATAATTCCTAGAGGACGAATGCATGTCTAGACTTTTTCTTACACACAACGTTCATTATTATCTTGATGGCTAAGAAAAATTTCTCTTCAATCAATCATCATTCTGCGAAGGGAGTCAAGAGCAGATCAAATTTCCGCAAGTCTCAACCCGATGGACATCACCACGCACATCTGAATCGACTCGTAACGCGACGAGGAGTATCGCGCCGTCTATGTTCGCCCGTTGGATGAATGGGAGAACGGCAGTCGACGCGGTGCGCCGAGTACACACCGACAAGAGTTACAACCGAGCTCGAAACAATTCCAACGACTTTTGATGGTGTTGGATATTAAATTTCGTTTGCGTCTCCCAGTTTTATTGGATTACGGGTAACCGGCCGGGACACAGTACGGCACTCGAGCGCCGTGCTACCTACTCTCTCCGCCCTCTCCAACCCCCCCTGGCCTAAGTACTCTGTGCAGCACGTCTGCATCGGCACGTACGCTCGGTTCGTCGAGTGGCGACGAGCAGCGGGTACACGGCGGAAAGTGAGGCGGGGAGGGGGCTGTTTGTACGAAAATTAAATTCATAACGATAAAATCCTTTGCGATCCGCGCGCGGGAGTCGCGCGACGAATCCCCGGCGCTCGAGCGACCGCCATCGGCATTCAACCCCCGACGCAATCAGCCAAACTCGCGAAAAGCCTACCCTCTTTGTTTGTACCGCGACTGCCAAAGTCAAGCACTGACTGAGTAGCTACTAACCGCTCGCCATTCATTGAATTTCCACCTTTGCCTTGGCCAGGCGTACGCGTGTAATACCAGCGCAACGGGAGCAACCGGAGGCTTAACAATGTCGGAAGGACCACGTGTTCCTTGTTTGAATCTTCCGCCGAGCTGGAGCATTTAATTAAGGGTAGTGTTGTCTCAGCCAATCCGGATGTAAGGTGCATTTCGTACGATATTCGTGTCTAGTTACCGGGGAATGTTTGCATTTGTCTACCTAGTCTTTCGGTTCTCGAGGAGTTGCTTGGCAAACGTAGGGAGCTCAAAAATAGAGCGATCAAACAAGAAATGCTGTAGAACCACGAGAATTTGGAGATAGAACGCCTGTTATAATGACTGAGACGTGAGATTTTGTAAACATTATAAGTAAAAATCAAAATTACAAGGCTCTTTTGGAAAACCCTCCACGAGTTCAAATAATCCTTAAAATCAGTAGCGGAGCTATCTAGCCATCAAGATATAGACTACAACGTTTGCGAAACGTCGACAGCAAGATAAAACCATTCGACTTCCAATGAATATCAGACTCTTACTTCGTAGACCCAACAGTAAAACACGTTCTCACTTATGCAAATTCATAAAAGAATGTAATCTTTACGTTTAAAAAAAGAAATTCTGATCATTAGAAAGTTTCATAGAGCCCTAAATAAAATAAAAAGAATTAGTTGAAACCAGACGCGGTAACCTTCCGGAAGCCACGAATACTACAAGGACTAATATCCGCGGAGTCCTTGAATCTAAATCCCTGAAAATCTTTCTCAACTTCTTTAATCTCAAAATTAGTACCGAAATCGTACCTTTTAACGAGGAACCGTTCCTCACCAGGACAAAACCGTAACCGCGTTCTCATCGACGTGGCTCATGACATTATCGATCAGAGTAGCCAACATTCACGGCATAAAAGGACGTCATCGAGAGTGCGCCGGTTGCCGAGCGAGATTTATCTTCCGTTGGATTTTTCGCGCAGTCGTGTGAATCACTGACTCGATAGATTGCGAGCACGGCGGCGGAGGGAGGAGAGCACGGATTCCAATGATGAAGTAACAAGTAAATAGAGGCGGGTTCGTTTATTGACGAGGGACTCGATTGCGCAGCTATTACATACCGGCGCACTCGAAGCGCGCACACTCGAAGCGCGCTGAGCCCAGGCGAGCCTGTGTACCGATACACGAACGCGGACGATCAAATGATCTAGCGACAGCCGTCGACGGGTCAAGTCGCGTCGAGCGAATAGCGTAACCCTTCTTATTCAAATGGCTGTCGGTGAAAACTCGTCGCCCGCCTCCCTCGGCGCATCGATCTATTGACGTACAAAACCGATCGTTAGCGGATTGCATTTCGCGAATTCATCCAGGCCCCCCCCCCCATCCCCCCTCCCAGACATCAATGCGGCGCAACGGTGAAAAAGCTTCGCGCCAGAAATTCCCCAGAGTCATATACCAGATGGATTTCTGATCAATCCAACATGGACGGGTCAGGCCCGCATTCAGTTCAAAGCGAACTTTCCTTATTCAAGGCGCACCGGCGGCGGCGAGGGGTGTACGGCGGGTAGCGTAATTCATAGGTCATCAAATTGAATCAGCCATCGACGAATTGCGCCTCTATGAAAATGTATTGATGCGGTCGCAATACGCCGGGACCGTTTGCGACTATGAATCATCGATGCGGCGTCGCGATGCACGGTGCGCCGCGTTTCATCGAAACGTGTATGTCAATAGAAAGGAATCACGGGATGTTAAACAAAAAGAAAACCGTATAAAAAATTCAGCGCGCTGTAGTGGCTAAACACGGACCGGGTTCGGTTGAATACGGCTTTGATGCGTTTTCCAGGGACAAAAAAACTGTTTCAAATGGCCACGAAATATGCGAGTTTCACGTGAAGACCGAGCTTTACGCCGGGCCGTTTGGGTAATTTATTTTGTATGCTTGTTTCCACTCGAAAACATTTACGGTGGAATTTTCACGCAGTTTCATTTCCCACCCCTTGTCCGTCGCGTGTCGATGAATTTTTATATTTCTTTTATAGGAGTACGCGTTCGTCATTGTATGGGGGACGTTTCAACTTTTTTTTTTTTTTTTACGAAATTAGATGAAGTTCCTGACTTGAATGATTCAAAAGTATTTAGTCTTCAGTAAATTTAGATAATTATAAGCAGTTTACGATACGTGTCTGACGAGTTCAGTAATTTTGTGTACATGGAAGACCTTATTGTTATCATTCTAATAGGCGACGCTCCGAATTTAAATAAATTCAGTTAGCGCGAGAATGTCGAGAATAAATCAGTTATTACGGGAACAGAAGTGAAATCGGCACCCGATAGCGTCGCGTCCCAGTGCCACCGATAAATTGAAGTGAAGACATTAAAAAAGTATCCATCGTAAATTTCGATGGAACGCGTTTGACTTTCCAGAGCTGCGAGACCGCAAAAATTTGTGAAAATCGCCCAGCAGCCAAAGTACAGTATCGATGAAAAACGATGATCCCGCCGATTGAAATGGTAAATATTTTTATTGCTCGCGCATCCGAGTATCGTTCGCGCTGAAAATCCTATTTCATCGACTAAACTGTACGAACGCGACCCGTGTCACATGGGTTTCGCATTGATCTCGGTCATTCCATTACAATATCATTGTTACCCGTCTCTCAGAGGCATTGAATGATCCACCATTGTTACCATAAGAGAGTACGGGTCTGCGCAATGGGGAGAATGGCGCTTCGCGAAAATTCAATCGTCCCATTTTGTCCGTTTTCGCTTTGAAGCTGCGTTCGCAGTTAGCGGTCGCGAACACGGGGACGAATTGATGCTACAATGGAACGGTGAATTAATTGCCTTGTGCTTCGTGTTTATCTAAATTGTTTTGGTGTTAATCGAGGATTTTCATAATGCGTAATTATCTCTGGATTGCTTTTTTGAATAAATATTCCAGCATGCGTGGCGCGTTTATTTTGGAAACATTTTGATCTTTAACCCATTCAATGCCAGACAAAGCGTTTTGCCTTGGGCACCAAGATTAAATACAGATGAGTAATCTAGGTTAATATTTTGATAATTAAAGTCATATTAAATTTGTTGTTTTGAAAAGAAAATTTACGATCCTCTTTCGCAATAATTCGTGACCCAAAGGGCTACAAGATATCTCGTAGTCGCCAGTGAACGAGGTAACGTGAATCGTATAAATCTAGCTTTAAAAATTATTCGTAATTGAGTGATCCCACGAGTCTAGGTTTTTTTTCCATAAGGGGCTATAAAAAAGAGCCATCGGAATATAATTTCGCCAGCTTCTGTTTCATCGATCTCCCAGTCTCTTTGTTCGTCGGACCAAAGAGGGTGATTGATGACTTTGTTTCTTCGTTGTTTCATAAATCCGGATTCTCGTTATCGAGTAATAGGTAACGGGCTGGATTTCTATAGACGACTCGATTCACGAGCGGGTTTCGAGTCCCCCGTTGGATATTATCGTCGACGGTAACGAGCTTCGATTAAAAAAGTCTATACCAGGTTCTAATTACCAGCCGCGGAATCGTATACAGCGTAGAGATCCTCCAGCGTGTTCCTGGGAGACGAACGGAACCGGGGAACTCCTTTCTCGCGAAGAAAATGGTACTCGAACCGTAATTCGCCTGCAGAGAATTTTTTTTCCAACGATGTAACGAGTTCCCAGGGACATCGACCGCCTCTGATCAGTTACTGTTCGAATCCTCTCGTTAATCCTTTGCGTTTCTATACCACCGCTAGCCATTGCGTTCCAGCAGCTACTATGGCAACGACGTGCTCGCTGAAGAGT
The DNA here is from genome assembly GCF_026283585.1 of Hylaeus volcanicus. Taxonomy (NCBI): domain Eukaryota; kingdom Metazoa; phylum Arthropoda; class Insecta; order Hymenoptera; family Colletidae; genus Hylaeus; species Hylaeus volcanicus. Next base: position 10,627,482 of record NC_071976.1, read on the forward strand.
TTTTTGTTAATTATGTATACATGAAATTTGCGTATGAGTTTTTTTTAACTGACTTGTGGAATTCATTATCGATGCAAGGTGTGTTTTTTCTTTTTACGATGAAAACAACAGGAATAATGTACACTTTGAATGTATACCTTTTGAATGTATACCTTTTGGTTATTTTTCGTGGTATATTTTAGCGAATACTTTATGAAAGTATATGGTAAACTAAAAATAACACAGGGGAAAGGAATAAAATGGGAAAGGATAAAAGTGAGGTAGGAGCACACGGTGGAGAGCTACTGAAATGAAACGTGCGAGATCTCACGAAGCGCAAACCGTTAAAAGGACGCTAATTGATTTTTCAAACGCAACTATCGCCCGAATGTATCGAAAGCAACGTCCGATTTCAACGTTTCGGCGCCGCGATCGCGTGATTTCAATACGTCCGTACTGGCCGCCGCTCGGAACGGGGTAAAAACGAGGTAAAATCAGCAAATACATAGAATGTCTTGTCAGCAAAATAATAAATGGAATGAAAAATGGCTTGTCAATTTGTCAGTAGGCACAATGGATGTAATTAGTTGCGCGAAACAATGGTATTGAATTAAATGGTTAGCTACGACCGTTCAATAGGAAGCCTACAATTTCGCTCATCGTGGTAACGTATTTAAATGACAAGCTGCGAATTCATACTCGTTAAACAATTTAATAGAGTTCGACGAGTAAGCGTGTCTGGATGGACAAATTATGGGTAACATAAAAATAGGAGTGGAATTATTTTAATTAACCCTAGGATTATTCGTGGCGTCACTTTGGCCCTCACTCGAATCTAAATCTATAAGATTTAAATTAGATGAGGTTTGTAATGACTTTTGTTACTAATAAAACGCTCGTTGAAAGAGGCTTCAAGATTTAATTGTTTAGATCGAGGCCTTAGATGCGATGGCACTTTTAATCATCCTTGCCTGCAAATGTTTTAATATATACTTCAAAACGTATACATTCGAGGATTAAAATTTTAACTTTCCACGTTAGGTAGATTTTATGTTAAAAATACCCAAATATTGGCCTGTTTCGGGGGCTTTTGGTGTCTTAAATATTCACCAGACGAGTACCTTATTCGTCACGGGAACGTTCGCTGCTAGGCTAAGCGCGTTATTAAACCCAGTATCAACTTCATTTAGCTTCGAAATTGTTGCAGTCGCTTGCCACCGTATACAAGCGAAAGTTAGGTGACGGCAGCCTTTCGGATGAATGGCCTCTTGAGCAAAATTACGACCTTAAAACCTCCACTTGCTCGAAATTGCGGGGACCGTATGTACGCATGTTTTCTTCCGAATTACCGCGAATAAAGATACAAGGAGCCGTGGCGCATTGTTTCGACGAATGTCGGCGCGAAACAGTTCGAAATTAACGTCGACGATATTCCGTTCCCAAAATGCCAACGGCGTCCGGTATGCGATGCATGCAGGTGCACGCGAGTCAAATTTAATATCAGCCAGTTACGCGTTGGCAAAGGTTTATTCTTGGACCTGCCATCGGCTTGAACGCGATCACTTTACCGCCCCGTCATTTCCGTTTCGTTGTATTAAGTATTAACCCTTATGCGTTTGCCCTGGCTCGAGTAATTTGCATACGACCCGTCTATTACATTCTAGACTAGCACTGAGGGACTTCTATGCGGGGGTCGCTTCCGCACGGTTTCCAGAGTTCCACTTGCATAATGGACAGGATCATTCGGTATCCTTTGTACGCCCACCGTTCGACTAATTGATTAATATGACAATCTGCCCGGCCGCGGTGCACTTGAACGTTGTCCGAAACCGTGCGCAAGGGTGTTTGGATGAAAACAAATCGACCCGTACATTACAAATGCGCAGCGAGCTGAAACGACGCTAGATGCTTCGCTTCATGGTAACGAAGTGTTGCAGTCTCGGGGAATAATTCCCATACTTTTTATTTGTTTATAAAATACACGGTTAAGAGGTGAAAAATGTAGGTTGATCGAATTTTATAATGAATTGGCAGAAGACAAGATTGACAAGTAGAGTAATACTTTCTTGGTCGGACACGAGGCGAGAGACTGCGATGTCTGATCAATACTGTCTGTAACTCCTTACAGAACTGATCTTTCTTTCCACCTAAAATATCAATTTTCAATGGGTGTCCTTCCACCTTTGAAGGTGGAATAACATGGCTTGCAGTTAAAAAGAACGAGGTGTATGTCTAAAGCATTCAGATTATAACTCGCTCTTCCAAGCTTCCAACGATAAAGGCATTGATCTAAGATTCTGAAAATCATATACAGAGTAAACCTTACGTATAACATAACATACACGGTTAACAGGTGACAAATCTAGGTTCATCGAATTTTATACTGAATTGGCAGAAGACAAGATGAGACAAGTAGAATAATACTTTCTTGGTCAGACACGGAACGAGGGACTGCGATGTCTGATCAATACTGTCTGGAACTCGTTATAGGACTGATGTTTCTTTCCACCTAAAATATTATCTTCAGAAGGTGTTATTCCACCTTCAAAGGTGGAATAACATCCCTTACAATTGAAAAGTACAAGGTATGGTAAAAGTAAAAATCATAAACAGAGAACTTGATATATAACTCATAGGGTCCTCTAAGATTCCAATGATAAAGGCACTGAACCTTAAAAATCATGACCAGAGTGCACCACTCTTAATTAACAATTAATATCCAATCACCATTCTCAGCATACCTCTCTCACCTCTCGGTGCAGACCTGCAAAAAATCTCGACAATGGACGACACGGACCAGTAAATGTCATATAGGTGCGATAAGGGTCCAAACCATTTTGACCCTAGACGAAGCCGGAAGCGCGGGCACGCTCATCGCTTCGGGTGACGCGCGCAGGTAGATCAGCAAGAAATTTCCGCTTGACGACCCCGCGCCGCGGGCGCCTTGATTCTCGCGCGACGCGATACTGAAATGTGTCGACGTTGAATCGACCTGGCGCGCGTACAACCACCCCGCTCGTCTCGTTCCTTTTCCTCTGAATTTGGAAGCGGCATTGAACGCTGGCGAGGCCGGAATATACGCGCGGCTCCGAACCACGGTAATATCAGATCTATTTTACGAGCGCGGCTATGCAAAGGCCCCTATGCTCGCCACCCCGTATGATTCACTGTAACTTTTAGCTCCCATAACCGATGCCATTGTGCGTTCCTCGCGAATTTTTATTCGCGCGAATAGTTGTAATCCGCGGCTCCCCTTCCTGTTCTCTGTTCCACCACAGAGGTATGTCTCTTCCCTCTATTCTTTGCTTTTGTTCTGCGAAATCCGCACGACCGAAATAAATAAGGGTTTTCTGGCGGATTGCACAATAGCGAATCGGGCGCATCGTGTACCTTTCGCTGCGGTCCATCGAGGCGGGATAAGTGGAGGAAACTGATCGGAGAATGAGCGAGCAGTCGAGGATTCTGTGAATAGTGGAGGAAATTTAAGTATATCGAGTCGTGGGGAATATAAACATTTTTTTTTTTTTTAATTAAATTTTGTAATTCGCGTTGTAGTTCCTTGCTTTGAATATACGTGTCGATCCATGGGGGTTAAAATTTACGTTCCTTCTCTCTTAAGGTAAATTATGAACGCAAAATCCTCGGATTTGTTTAAATATATTATTAGTTAACCCCGTCGAGTCTCGAGAACTTAAGAAATTCTACCATTTCGAACTTTAAGTATCCGCTCTGTAACAGTTGAAAAAAACTTTAACACGTTTAGAGATCACGAAGTTCTGTTACATTTAAATAATTCCATATTCTTCGCAAGTCGAAACGTTTAAGGAGCTACTTTCGAAAGCTCTCGGCGTCCCCGGACTTATAGCGCGAAGGTTATTGCGGAAGACAAAGTCTGATTTTTTGTTTTTTTGTTCCTACCAAGACTGCTCTCGATTATGTTGAAACTGGGTTGCGCATTATTAAGATGCGAGCTGTCCCGACGGTGAGTATTTTTAGGATGATTTTTCTCCTTTCTCGCGGCCCGCGGATACGTACAACTCCGACCGTGATAAAAAAAATTTTACGGGAATAGTGGTCGATGTGGCAACCCCCCCCCCCCCCCACGGCGGAATATAAATTACGCAATTTTTATAAAGAGCAGAAAGTACTCCTGTTTCCCTCCGAACGGAGTCTTATACAGGCTGCGTCAAAACATGTCGTGTGGAATGGAGAGAAAGGTTACAAAATGAATGATAAATAAATTCTATTATAAGCAATTATAAATTTGATTGAAGCCATCTATTTTTAAATGCATCAAGTTTATGCAGTGAAATCAAATTTGTTTGGGCATCAAGAAAATTGCTCGTGAGATCATGTTTGAACCAGATTGGTAGCCCCTTTCGGGGTACAATGACCAAGTAAGAGGAAAGTATACATCTTCAGGAATCTGTTTACCATACTCGGACACTTCTTGTGTACAGTCCATACTGTAGGAACACAGGAGGCAGGAGGAAACAACTCGATCAACCTCCGGTAAATCTCTACATAAGCCGTCAGTCAACCTACAGGTCTAGCACAGTCAAGATCTGTTAGCCAACGACGAGATCTAGAACTAGTTAACCTTCATAATCAAAGGAACTCGAAATCTAACTCGACATCCATTCATCTCATTGTGTTTTATCACTGTTAATTTATCACTGGAAATTAATAAATCCATATTTCTTTTCATTTTTATTTACGCGCTCTCGATATCTGTTTTAGAAATTCCGTTGCTAGTCACACATTTCAAGAGCCATTAAATAGCCATCGAGATTTTCCACAAAAGAGAATAATTTAGAAGTGGGATTGCCTTCGTGCTGGCCAAGAAATAAGCCACAGCCACCGCAGTTATCAGACTTTGGTAGCACAGGATTTCTCGACGACCTGGGCTATCTTAATTGGTTGAGCAATTCGAATCGTCGTTGAAATCACATGATCCAATCGCAATCCCACATCTGATAGAGGTCCTCTTGACCCTATCCTTTTAATTATGTAACAACTGCTATGGCTGCAGGATTAAACAAGGTGAAAATGCTCCTCAAGAAAGTGCTACTTTCGTCCTCGTTCCTCTCTTCAACGGCGTTAAGGTTTCATTAGATTTAGCGCGAAGTTGTTTGCTGTAGTTATTTTATGTTACACGGCCTGATGAGGGTAAATATTACATTAGCTTCGGCGTGCACGTTCGCGTCGTTAACGTGTCGTTGGGTCGAGGAAGAAGGCGGATAGTAGCTAAGAGCGTCTCTTCGAAATACATCAGGATCAAAGCTTACCTTCTGAACACAAAAATCTTCGCGTATACGTTATCGGCTTGCGTCGCGTTACTATCGTATGTTTTAAATATTTTCATCTCCTTCGAAGCACGTTAGCTAAAAATGCTCACCCCTTGTTGTTCGACAGGAATTATTAACACTGCATGAATCGATCCATACGTACCTGTAACAAAATGGAGGATATTATTAGAATTAAGTGTAGCATGAATACCATAAACAGTACCTTCGTACTGACCATCTTAAATATTTAGCAAATGCAGCGATATCTGAAAGGGGACATTGATTATTTAATACATGATATTTTATTTATTCTCCTGAATTGTTCAGATATGTCCATTCATTGTTTTTTATAGAAATATCCTAGAGAAATGGTGCATGTTCTCAGTAAATTATTTCAATTTTTAAATGTGGTAATAAAGTACCTTATATTTCATTTATCGATATAGAATTTTCATTTTTCACTGTTTGGTAAGATATTTATTCGATTGCAAAAGTGATGACAAAATATTAAATGATTAATTATGAATATTTACCTAGAAGAGAAATGTTATTTAATTTTACAGATGTCCAGCCATTTTTTAAATAAATTCACCGACTAGTTTAATACGGAAAATAGTTTACGTTCGTATAATATAAAATGGAATACGATTACATAATTCAAATTCTAATATCAACTCGATGAATAACGAACAAAAGTAGTTCATCATATTGTTCGTTATTCAAGATTTTCATCAAGATAAGAATTTTCCCTCCACCCTCCCAGCCGCACTCGTAAACCAGAATTTCTAGAATTTAAATTACAGCTAGAAAGCCCGAGAACAATTGGCTGCCCGAAGACGCTCCTATCTCATTTGCACTCCTTTAATATCCCCCGCCCGACTTACGGATTCTTTTTCCCTCTCTTTCCGCGCTTTGTCGTTTGTTGTCTTAAATTATTAATGAAAGCATTATTCCAGCGCAAAGCATTATCCCGGTTCCCGGTCCGAACGCCCGCTCTCGTTCTCTTACCTCGGCTGTAATAATCCAATTTATGTCGTCGGAACGCAAATCAGGCGTGAGATAAGAAATTTATAGAAACGGGGGAATTTTTTAATTAGCACCCACGCTTTGTCACGCTGTGGAACTGCGATCTATCGCTCGGGAGCGTGACAGAAATGTTCAAAATTATTATGTGGAGAATAAAAGAATAGCGATGTGAACACTGCGGGCTTTATTTTATATTTAAATGTTGGTGACATTTTTTTGACTCGAACAATGGTCGAATATAAGAGGATTTTTTTTTAAATCAAGGTATGGGGAGTTGGATATCGTGTAGAATGTTGGTCTCATTAAATTTTCGAAAAAATTTGACACGGAAGCGTTGCAGCATCCTCTTGAATAAAGATAATTCATGTAGATTTTAAATTATTTCATGTAAATGATGAAAGGATTGAATGTATTAAAAAAAAAAGATATGTTTTTCTATTGCAACATTGCAATTATAAAAAGAATGTTATTCTGTAGATATAGCACTCTATAAACTTCAAACACTGATAAAATCAGAAATAGTAATTCCTACACGTAGGCCATTAATACTATTCCATTTGTTAAGAACATTGCACCACTTTACATCCTGCAACGTAGAGTCAGCCACCCTAGGTTCCACACCAAGAATCACCAAATGGATCCTCTCCCCTCTTCCTGTCAAAAGCACCAAAATCCGATACGTTCGAAACCAATCCCCCACGCCAAGTTCAGCAAACAACTTCGCCTTTTTTTCTGCGAAAATATCCCGGGCACGCTCTTGTGTGGTAGCCTGTAACGCTAGTCAAAGAGGTAGCGGGGATTCCCATTTCACCGTCACCGGGTCGCCGGGCTGGAAACGATGAACAAATTTTTTTTTCCCGCCGCGAATTTTAGCGGAGAAAGCCGCACTCGAGCGTTCCCAGCGGGTCGTGAATAAATGTCACACGAGGTATGAATTCTGTTCGTCGTGGTTGCTCCGCACCAAGGGATGTCTTCCTTGCCGGTGGTTTCTTTCTGGCGGGGGTGGATAAGCGGAATGCGTAGGGACGACAGCGGATAATCGAGCCCGCCGATGTTTCTACGCGCTTTTTCCTCCGCTCTTCCTGAAGGGATAGGCGAGTTAAAAAAAAATCTGCATACATCACTCCCGGGACGCCCATAGATTTCGGTTCCTTTTTCTCTCGGCTGGATCGTCAGGTTTAACAACGAAGGGCGGCCTGGACATCGGAGGAGCGTCACGGCCGTCCTCCTGTTAGGGGATAGTCGACGAAATTCCGTCTTGGTTGGCGAGCAAGAATTCTCCCCTGTCTACGTCTCCACCGGAGGCTACGGAGGCATAATGAACAATTAATATGCAAACAGCGATTACTTGATTCCAAGTTAGGCGGTAGGTTTTAATGGGCTATTCGCGGAAGCCTGGATCGAATTCGCGGGAGTATAGGGTACGCGTGAACCCCTTGCCTTTCTTTTACAGTCTCTTTCTCGGATCGAAACGTTTTTAATTGGCGGAATTACGTCGGAGGTTTTTATTGTAGTCGTGACTAGACTTCAGGTGTTCCTGCAAATTTATATTTCTATACACTCAAATGAGGAGAAGCATGTTTCGTCGTGTTAAGCGTGTTAACCTTAAATTAACATTCTCAGTTAAATTTGGAATGAGTAACCATGCTACTGTTAGATTAACTGCATATTCTACAATTAAGAACACTGTTCTGGAATGTAGTTTTTTTTTTGGTTCATGATATATAAATCCACGTAAAATTGATAGAATATTCCAGTGAAGTTTCGTTTATATCTCTTCGTTGTTGAGAAAACCAGTTTAAAAAAAGAGTCAGATGTGTGCATGTTACGGAACATAAATTAACTTAATGTTTAAGGAACATCTCCATAGTGGACTTTGATGGACTCCTGCTAAAAACGAACCGAGAACAATGGCAGGATTTCGTGCTTATATAACTTTTTAGCAAAATAAATATTTATAGCTGAAACCGTTATACTTTCCCTATGCGCGCCGTCACTTGCTTGAATATTTACCACTTCCGAGAGTCGACTATCGCCCGAGGTTGAAAAGAAATATTGCACTTTCAGCTATAAATATTCACTTCGGGAAGAAATAATACAGAGAACTGTTGCGCCTTTTATTGTGGTCTGTACGCCTGTATAAACGCTTTGACGAAATAACGACCTCGAGACCTGTATCAACATACCCACGTACCCCAGTTCGGTACCTACTCCAACCACCCTAGCTACTCTAGATCCTTTGTGATTTATTTTTACGCCTTGATTGATCTTTTTCTTCGCAATTATATAGGGAACTGTTGCACCTTTTGTTTGAACATCTACACATATATTTCGAGGAAAGAGCGATCTCGAGACCTTCATCAAGATTCACCCTTCGACCTTGGTTAACCTTTCTCTTAATAATTATCTGAAATTATCTGAGAACAGAAGTGAATGTTTCCATGGGGTCGGAAAGTAATTAGGACAGAAGTTTCGACTCTAAGAATATTTATCCCAGTCCTGTCCCTCATTAACTATCCCTAGATGATGTTCTTCATCGGTTCGCGTCGCCTTGAACGTTGTCCGCGTAATTCAAAACAATCGAGCCAATTTTACGCTCGATTTCTCCGTCACTCTTGCATACTTGATCGCTGCCTCGTCTTCGTTGAACATCTAATTGCATTTTTGTTAGGCCTGGAGGACACAGGGACGGAAGAATAGAGTCTGGGTATACCGACGGTGGATATTCGATGAGAGAAGCACCGTGATAAGAAGGGGCTTCTCATGAATACAATAATAGCACTATGCCCATCGAGCAACCAGCTCCGATGCCCGTGGCTTTTAATGAGGAATATTGTCAGTGTAGACTACGTTCGCCAGGAATCTGTATTCCCGTGCTCCTTTATTAATTTCTAAGGTAATAAGAAACGAGCCGCTCGTTTCGATGGAACAGTTGACGATCGTTTTATTGATTCGGGGAGAGGAGTCACCTTAATAACGAAAAAGTATTTAATTAAGAACGAATCCGGGAAGGGAGACACGCTTGTGTTGTAACGTTAGTGTCGGATAAAAGCAAAAGTTTCAACGAACTCCAATATCGATGATACTTTGTTATTCGAATGAATAATGCATCGACGGGATCCGTTGTTGCTCCTTAATGGCAAATCGAAATTAGAAGGGTATTGGATGTGGAGAATTTTATCTTAGAATCGGGAGCGTCCTTCTGAGGGTTCCGCTGGAAATTCTGGAAACATGATAATGGACAGGAATTAATTCACTGAATCAAAAATTAATAATATTCCTCCTCGAAAAAATTCAATTATTTTCAAGGTGTATTTACAAGTATAAAATATTCCATATCTCCCCTATTACTTCCAATTTCAGATGAAAATTTCCAAACCACATTCTCGGAGGATTAAACTCCTCGAAAGTGTAAACAGATATTTTCGACAGTTTCGATCCCTCGTTCCTCTGCACCCCTCAAGTCGAACGTCAGCGCAAGCACATCGCGCGCTGAATTCGAAGAGACGAAAGCATCGCGCGCGAAACTTTCCCTGGAGACATCCCCGCGCGATATAAACGATGCCATTTAACGCGTCAGAGTAACAACGATATTAAGCCATCCATTCGCGAAGGAGGGATTGAAAACGAATTTTATCAACTATAAGCACCGGCGTGGCGGGCGTAATTCAGGAAAATTGGAAACAACCCTTCTCGTCGGGAGTGAAGTTAGGGGATTTCGTAGGAGTGAACACGCTCTTGAGGTACTTCGTATGGAAGGTTTTAATAGCCAATCTGCGGGGCGCTGAAACGATCTTTTATAGCTCAACACACGCGCACCACCGGCTGTGTCCGTGCTCTGTGTGTGGTTTAATTCAAGGGTACTCGGGAGTTGGAACGTTTCTCACCGAGGCTCCGGCACTGGAATTACTTGCCACGCATACTAGCTCGTCGGCAACGTCGAAAATGCGACTATGCAACGCCCGTTCGAAATCATTTCCCAAACTCGCGCAACGCGACGCGGTTCGATGGCCTACAAACAGTCCCAGTGCGTCGCAGTTCTCGATACGCGAACAGCTTGATGGTTATTGCTGCTACTCGGGGAAGTATGCTACGTAAATTTACATAATGCACGTTTTAGATTTCACGATACTCGAGGCTGACAAAAGGTCGACACAAGGGGCTCGTGGTCCCGATGGAAGAGTCGCTCGGAAACAACCGCGTTAATTACGTTCGGAATTGAGCAATAATGTTCGCAATACCAGGGTTAATTGCGGAGAACTGAAGTGGGAGGTTACGAGTGGAGAGTAACTGTTGACTTTTGGATTCGATATTAAAAGGAGTACAAATTAATTATTATACAATTGACAGAGACTGGTTCGTACTATTAAGAGATCAGAGAGTTTTAAATCTAGATATCTCTATATTCTGGAGTCTCTGGGATATTTGGGTCATGGAGTTTTCAGGTTATGAGATCTCTAGATCCAGGTGGCTCTAAAGTCTGGAATCTCTGTGATTTGATGTGACTCGAATCTCTACGTTTTGGGACATGCAAAATCCTGATAACGTAGGGACTGATGGTGTTTAAAGAAAGCTTCCTACTTTGAAAGCAGAGAATATAAATAATTAGAAGGACCAGTTCATTCATAATGTGAGTTGGAAGAGAACATCTCAATGGATAGAAACAAATCGTATAATTAAAATAAATAAAACCGATACATGTAAAGCGACACACGAAAATCAAAAGTCGAGAAACATTCAACCTCTCATCTGTTGCGTTTACAAAGAACCTACACACATCTCGATCTATCGAAGAACCAGCCACAAGAAAAAGTGTAGCGACCGGGTGACGCGAGAGCTGACTCCATCCCCTCAATTTCGCCGAATTGCAGCCATCCCCCCGACCCCATCTGCAAGATTTTAGCCCCGAGGCGAGATATCTGAACGGGCGCGAGTGAAGGCACTCAGGCGGCTTATGGTCGGGCCACCTTCGAAATCGCTGCGTGAATTTAGCGATGCGTAAAATGGCGCGAAGGGTGGCACGAAGCAAGAGAATTTCGAGAGCGGTAATTATTAGCTGTGCCGATTTCGACGGGACACGGATATTGCGTACGTGGCCTAGAGCGATCGTCGTTGGAAGGGTACACCGTTCGAGTGCGGAGCACCGCTAAATCCTTTGCCAACACGGTGCCAACAGGAAGCAGAATAAGGAGAAGATTGACGATTCGGCGTTGAAGGGATTCCCCCGCTATGATTTCAGGGGTGGCTAGCCCAGAACGGATTCTTGCGTTCCGTCTCGTTGATGGAATCATTATTTCTTGCGCGTCCTTCCGGAGCATGCCATTTGTTACGCGGCTTACATTGTCCTCTTTTCAATTCACTTCTGGAAACATTGTGAAATATTGTCGAAGGGAGAGTTGAGATAGTTTTCGATCCAGTTCGTCTGGAGCGGTGACGTCACTTCTTTGGGATCCTTTCATAATTTCAAGATGGAATCAATGATGAATTCCCAAAAATCTGATCAAAAAATCTGACTACCACCTTCTGTCTTCTATCCACCCGAGAGAATTAATTACAGTCAGAGTAGAACTTAGCTTAGGTGTACCAATATGTAAAGTGCACCTTAAATATTCTCCAGAATCGATGTCGCTCATGAAAGTCGTCTCTACGCGAAGGTAAGGAATAATCCCGTCCCATTTCGCAGCGAACATTTAAATAGACCTCCCCGATTCGAAAGTGACGGCTGTTCGATTGTCTTCCACCGGAATCAAAAATTTTATTCGAAGCGATAGCACGTCCCGCGGAATGGGAGAGTCTCACGGAACGTCAGCTTGGATTTTCCGGTTGTCCCGTCGTTTCGAAAGACCCCTTCGACCTGTCACTTAATAATCTTTATCCTCTAATTCCGTAGAATACGTAAAGTCGAGCGGTTAAGTCCGGTGGATTAGGCCACGACCGAGGAACAGAAAGACGAGGGGTTCACGGACGCCCACGCAGTCTTGATCGAAAAAAGGGGTTCGTTACATAAGCTCACCAAAATATGAGTCTGTGGAGCTTTAGAGTTAAAGGAACTTGGATTCGGTGAACTTATTCCGATATCGAGTTACCAACGTCGATACGTTTACCGATATTGACTCGAGCCATTGCATCGTATTACATTCGACGTGTTCCAATTTTTCTGTTTGACTATTGGCATAGTTCCACGGCATCGCTCTAGATTTCATGTCTGTGTTTCATGTCATGTTGGGTCTGTGTGCAAATATAAAATTACTTTCGCCCTGATCTACTGTTTATCGTTGTATTATGTGGTTGGGAAAGAGTTGGTTGTTCTGTAAACATCACTTTTCAGATTTAATTCTGATCATATCTGGTTTCATTTAAAGGAGTCCGTTGTATTGTGACATCTATTTCTGCAGATATAAAATAAGAAACTATTTATTTCACACCCAAAGTGTTATTCCCATTCCACAAAAAAAGATTTTCCCATTCTCATTATTTATCACACCTATTAATCCCACTGTGAAGTTCGAACATTTCACACGTTCGCCACCCTGACGACGCCTCGTCGCGGTGTTCCCTTGGAAACGAATGCGTTTCGAAAATTCGAACGAATTACTCGACCGAGCGGTTCTCCTGTAGAAAACCGGATGTCACGGACCCGTGAAAATTGCCGCGCTGCGAATTAACCGACCGTTAAACGGGCGAAGTGGTCTTTCATTTGACGAAATCCGTAAACGCGTTAGGAACTTTCGGCGAATTACACGGTCCTGGGAGAAAGTTGGCGGTAACTCGCCTCCTGTATCACCCCTTGGGAAAGTTAGCTGCAGGACACGTAAGTCCTGCCATGTCACGTAATCGTACAGTGATCATGTTAATCGGGTAACCGATAAACCAACTCTCCAACTTCGTTTACCTCGTTGAAGCTTGATCATCTGCTTCGGCTACTTAACAACCTTCGGGGGAACTTTCGGGATCCCTTCCTCGCTCCAGTATTTCTTTCAGTGAAATACACGAACGTGAACTATGTGTACGTGTTGCCTTCTTCTCTTCGCCATTTTCCTTCGTTTTTTTTTTTTTCATGCAATACCGTTAGTAGCCCGCCTGTACAACTTAGTTCTTAGCAACGAGGTGCAACGCTCCGGAGAGGGTTGAAAGTGGTCCAACCCGTGAGGAGCGCGGGGATAGAAAAGGATGAAGGCAATCCATACGAAAGCCTGAGAGGGACGGAGAGAGACGGCACGGATACTGGCAAACTGGTAAACTTTCAAGGAGCATAACCGTTACCGCAAGGCTATGACGAAGTGGCACTCCAGGTTTCGTGTGCAGGTAGATTCATCTATCCGCCTTGCTTTCGAAACTATTTTCTATACGGGGGGTAGTTGCCCGAAGTAATTACGGATACTTTTCGCGGACGACGATGCAATTGATGCAAAAATGTAATGAAATTTATCGAGATGTTACTAATTTTGAATTTAATATAGAACGCTTCCTAAGAAGGGACGCAAGGTGTTGTTTCAGTATGCAGCCTGTTTAACTGACAGCGTGTTGTGTTTGATCAAAAATTCTTGAGTGTCATTTTGCAATCATGTTTCTACAGCAACACCATACCTCTACATCTGTAGCATTAGCTGTACGAACCCAAAGAACTTACGATCGTCATGCTTACCATCGCAATTATTTCAAAACCATCGATCACACTTCCCCGACTACCGTGAACGTAAAACCTCCCACATCACGAGACAAAGGAACACAGCACCCATAATAAACGACACTATTAGTTACTTCCCAACTAAAATAGCGAAGGGCCGTTGTTTCGGGGAATTTCTCACGCGGAGGGATACGCTAACGTCGTTTCGCATTCGGGGGAAATGGAACAACGTCGCGACGCGATAGCGAGTTGCATCAGTCTTCGCTTAGCTGGAACAGAGAAGCACGGAGGGGGTGATGAAGACGCGGACAGGCAGCAAGGTAATCTCTAAATTTATCCGTAAACGAAACTTTCCGCTGGGTTACCGAAGCTCCGCGCGAGAGAACGGGAATATACTCCTCTTTTCCCAAGGCGGTACGTTGTCGTCGCGTCAGGAGGTCACGTACTCCTCTGATCCTGCTCGACGGACACCGGCGTAGATCTGTTGGAACATTGATAACCTCCAGGAACAAGCGGGAATTTCGAGTTCTGACGTAAGGGGAGCTCGTTATCGGCCGGTCGGATGATACTCGGTCGATCACCTCGAATTTCCGTCGCTCAAAGAGCCCTGGAATTGAAAAGGACCCCTTTTCCGACGTTAGGGAAGCTGTCCCTTTGGTTCAACACGAGAAAAGTCGAGAGGGATTTATCTGCTTGATGTCCGAGTGGTTTGCGTGATGAATAGAACATTCAGGTCGGTGAATAACATATCGATACTTCGTAGAGAATCTTAGAAGAGACGACCTGCGAGTGACAATCACCGACCGTGGCGACACTTTTGTGTAAAGGTTGCATATGTGATTTATATAATTTATATAATATATAATATTTGTGGAATACATGATTTATATATATTATTTATATAATACATTATATCTTTATCGATATGTCCACCAAGATTAGGCAGACAGAAGTAGATATTTCCATAATATTTTCTCTCAGATGTTTCTCTCTGCAGGAACTTGTCAAGCGTTTAAATAAATAAATAAGCGTGTACAGATAAAAAGTGCAGGTGAAAATTCCGCAATGCATTACATGGAACATCGAATGTCCGCGCATAAAGGCCGATAATTTCCGACGACAGCGTCCAGCAAAGCAGAGCGAACAAGAACAAGACAAGTGACCCTATTACAATCCAGTCTGATAAATCGCTCTCGTGTAATCAATTTGTCTTTCAGGTAAACGCGTGCCCCGCGTGCACCACGATTAACTGCCACTATCAGTGTGTTCCGCTTAAGTGTTTCGCGTTGGAATTTTGTTCTATGAACTAATAAACACGACTGCTTTTTAATTATGTAGATTATCGTTGTTTATGATATTTACAGAAATATTTAAAGATAATCTAAGACTTAATGTAGTAATGTAATTTAATGTTGGTTAATTATTCTAGTGCGTTCTAATTGTATCAGAGTATGCTTCAAGGATGGCAAACAAACACTACTCCATTTTATTTACATAAACTATTGTTATCAATGATGTTTCTATCAAAGTTTTTAATTTTGCACGTCCAGTGTCGCTCGATTTTGTTAATGCGTCCAGGTACTAGGTAATAAATTACATTAAAGATAAATATCTCTGTTAGATTCCAGGTATAGCGGCCCAGCGAATGCGAACGAGAAGATGACTGACCCTGTCACCGAGCCTCCTGATAAATCGTTCCCCGTGTCTGCTTTCGTCCGCCACACCCCCACCGAACCCCTGGCATTGTCATTTTTAAAGAGATAACAAATGATGCTTATAATAAAGCACATTCAAAACGCATAACCCGTCTGCACCACAATCGCTCAGGGCGTTTGTCGTGCCATTCTATTTTCGCGAAATAACCGCGTCGTGGATAAGAAGCGGCTCCTCCGTCTTCCTCGTTCCTTTCATACTTATTCCCTGGATACGTTCGCCTGGGAGAAACAGTGATGTCTTTATATCAGCATAATTTATGGTCGCGAGTATATATTTATTTATTGGCGCTATTTATTGGACCGGTATGCTTCGATGTTGGGAAATTAAATTGTGTCACGTCAGACAATTTGGAGTTGTAGCGGCGAGTGGCCATAGCAACCATGTTTAGAGAATCTACGTTTAAGGGGGTGGATCTTCAGAGCATCCACAGTCAGCCTCATAAGTATTCGTACCCTCTATATTTATTAAACAAATTTGTCTAATTTAAATGAATGCTTCATGTTTTCAAATCAATTTCTAATTGTAAATAGAAGTTTGTTGATGTGTGAAGTTTGTTCATGTACATATTTATAATGGAAAGCTGATTTGAAAACATGAAACCTATTACTTAAATTAAACAAATTTCTTGGGACTGACTGTATGTTGAAGATATCCATCCTCGTCCATTTCAGAAATGTTGCTGCAGCAATCCAAGTCTTCGTTAGATAAAAATCCCTTAAAGAGCAACCAGAATGAAATTAATCCCTTCGAACGTTGTTGTTCATCCTTCACCCACCATAATCCAACTGTCTCCCGCATATGGCGTGTATCTTGGATGCTTACAATAAATCACCATCTTAAAGAAGCATCAGTTATACATCCCTTCCCATCGAGTTTCCTCGCAAGCAGAGAAAAATTCTCTCTTCCCTTTTTCCCTGTCCGTTGCTGCGCTCGTCTCCTTACATTTTCCTCCCCTGTCCCTTCTGTCAGGAGAAGATGTTGTGTCGTCGTCGAGTCTCAATTCAAATGGGCTCGGCGTATCGCTATCGCGCGTATCAGCTTCTGTTTCCGCGACGTACGACTCCGTTTCCCATGAATAACGCATTTCCTCGGGAAATCGATATGCAGATTACCAAGTGTACCCTGCGTACGTTCCTCTCTATTTCTCTATTCCGCTCTTTCCCGGTTTCGTCTTCGCCTGGGCTGCCTACGTGGGTCAGGTGGATTTGGGTCAGTAGAGAGCTCATCCTTACCCCGACCGGCTCCTACAGCGGATCCATCGACAAGACGTCCAAAAAAGACTAGCCGCATTCGAATTCTAAGAACACCGTGTCTCGCGGGCGTGAAATTGAATCGCCTTATCGACGGTAAAGAGGAAACAGAGGGGCTTACCAGCCGCGAGATATGTATTCGGCGTTGCCAACCTCTCGAGCCTGCCTCTCGTTCTACGAACATCTGGTATCAGCTTAGGAATGATCAAAAACCGGATTCGAATCGCTACGATTGCATAAAATAGTGATCCTCGAATGGAGACATTACTGAGAAATTGTTTTCAACGAACACGACTCTGGTGATTAAATGGTGACGAACAAATTTAGTAAGTAAAAGTTCTCTTTTCATTTTTTCGAAGGTATACAGTCAGTCCCATAAATTTTACAATAGCAAATATTAAATATTTTGAAAATTGCAGATAGTGTCGAAACAAGCAAAGAAATGCCTACGAATTTATCCTCATTTATTTATTCCTTCGCCACCAGTTTCGATTTTTCTGCATGAGTGTCGTTGTACAGGTTTGCCAGCGGGAGAGCAACACCGTGTACGAAAAACCCTATTTCAAATAACAGAGACGCAACAGCCGGCCGCGGGACAATGAAACGCGAGAAGTGGCCATTTGCTATTCGCATTTAAATCGCGAAAGACAAATCACGCTCGTCGGCCGCGCTCACCGTTTGTTATTTGCTCGCTGATTTTCGAATCGAACCCGTTCCAAATCAATCTCCAAAAGCATTACGCATTAGCCTGCACTGATAATGACACTTCGGTTTCGCTGCGTCAACTTCAGTTAATTGATTCGTGCTGGCTCGCTCGACTATTGTCACCCGTGAACGAGTCCGCGCCGCGCTCTCGCTTTATTACAAACTGGGTTGCGTTGACACGCGACGCGTCGAAAATTCCCCGATTTCCTGATCCATCCCGCGAATCAGCAAAATGTATCGCGGGGGAGGATTGAAACAGGATCGAGGACTTGCTGGACTGAAGGACCAAATATCGTTGTGCGTAGGATGCATAGCAAGTCAAAAAATTGTTCGTGTTTAACGCGTTGAACGTCGCGTCAACCATATATGGGCCAAGAACTCAAAAAGAAAAATTGATTCCAAAAGTTAAGTGTCAAAGAAAATGAATTTTACTGAAATTCTTGAGTTTCGATCAAAATAAATACCACAATAAACGTTTGATTATGTATTGACTTCTAGTAGTCTGTAAACAAAATTTAAACACAGTAGAAATTTTCAAGTAGAAATTTTTTCTAAATTTCCTTACATGAATAATTTGCATTTTCTGAATACATTTTCATCAATTATAATTGCCTACCGTGTTTGATAAATGTCATAAATCTCAATTTTCTGAAAATATTTCATAAACGTAATTAATCTCAATTCTCCTCGTATTTATGTTTCATTAATATCCGTAGGCTAAAGGTGTGTCCCACGCAGCTAGATTGGAACGGAAGAAAAGCGATTAATAAATATGAAATTTTCAATCGCACGGTGATTGATGATTCGCAGGTCATTATTCCAACCGCAGCCAGGAGAAGGGGAGAAATAAAAAATATAAAATGTCCATGGAGTTTGCCGAGGGAGGAGGCGGATCGTAGACCAAACCGTTTACCTTTACGTCACAATTACGGAAACGAAGGAACCTTGATGGAATCTCGCGACGGATTCTTTGATCGTTATCGTCATTCGCACACCCGATAGCATTAACGTTCCAGATCCGGCGAGATTTTACGGATTACAACGCTCTTCACTTTCCTGATTTATAATAAGACTTATCCTATTGCTGGGAGGGTCGGAAATCTCTTAAAGTTTTAATTACTCTCGCGTGGGTGCTAACGTTCCTTTTTTCCATCAGCGTTTCGGAGGGACGATTCCGTGACTCGCGGCCACTAAATCCATGAAAGTTCCTAACGCTCGAGGAGGACTGGGAAAATTCCTTTGAGCAATTAACGTATCCCTAAGCGGTGAAATGTCGGCGGAGGGAGCCGGAACCTCGATTCCGTTTGCATCGCTTATGCGAGAATTTTCTTTGGTCTGATAACGAGCGAGCCTATCGCACCGAGTTGTCTATGCGCGGTTGTCTTACGCGTGCAACAACCTCCTCGTTGTATCGTCGAGCGAAACTGGGTCGGAGTTTTAGCTCGCATTGCAGTGGCGTGATCGCGCTGCGTACTTGGATATTTAACATTTTTCATTGACCCGACGTTAGCGGCCTGTAGCAAATAACTGCGCACGAAACTCACCGTTTCGCACCCAGGCGTAAGCAGCTCGCGTTCGGCAGCCTAACCTTGTTGCAAGTGTTATCACGGACTTTTGTGCCGCTGGATTTACTTGCTGCGATGTGAGTGCATTTGGCAAAAACTAGAAGGTTAGTGAAAAGGGGACGTCGAAGAAAAGAATTGTATACAGTCAATCCCATAAATATTCGTACCCTCTATGTTTATTGAACAAGTTTGACTAAATAATATTTTTGACATTATCAAATGAATCTTTCATTATAAATACGACGTTTATTTTTAAATATAAACATTACAAACTTAAAAGTTCTTTCTCTCGAAATTCAATTTTTTAAATTTCGTACACGACTATTTATTAATATTTAATGCAAATGTACCACTAATGCGTGTAATCTACAATAGTTCTCGCGTTCGGGAATATTACTCTCTCGAGACATATTGGAATAATAATTTGCAGTGAAAGGGTTAACTTACATAACGCGATGGATTTTTAAAGGAACATTGGAGTGTCCCGAAGTGGAAAGTCGGACGGGAAATCGACGCGCAGCTCCCTGCCCCTCATCAACTTTTGTCGTCATCTTATTTGTCCGACAGCTCGTTTATTCTGAAGAACTCGAGAGCTCGGCTGAGTCCAATTAAAAATCACGGGGTCATTTATTTACGCTTGGGATACAATTGAGCTTGAACAAGGCGGACCGGTGGCGGCGAGCGGGGATGGTAGGTGTAAATAATGGTCAAGCGGCTAGGGAGGTCGGACATTGGAAAAGAGGGTGAACGGCACTGAGAAATTAAGGCGAAACCCGGTGGGAGGGTAATGAGTGAAAATAAAAAATCGCGGGCTGGCGTGAAGAGCTAGCGGGGCGTCTAGGACTTGTGTTCGATGGGAAAAAATTGCTGAGAGACTCGAACTAGTTCAAACTCTTGCTGGACACTCGAGGACGATGGAGATTGTTTCATCCCCCTTTTCTTCGTTCGTGGCAATTCAATTATCGCGATCGAACATCAAGTTCCCATCGCTGTGGAACACCGTGACTGTTTCTATTTTCAACGAAAATCGACAATTTGTTTGTTGTAGAATCGTATTGTTGCGTAGAAATAGAATGGCTCTGGTTCTACAGATTTATTTAAGGGTTGACATCGCCGATATCGTGGTGTCAGGTAACAATTCTACAATTACTTAAAGATACAGTGTTTTGGATGTATAAAATACATTTCAAATGTCGTAAGTAGACTAAACTGTTTAATTGTAATAAATTTGTGTAAATCTTTGTTATTCAGGAAAATTATTATCAATATAAAAAGTTATAACTATACCAAGTGCTTTGGCACTTAAATTTAAGATTTTTCAGAATATGGAGTTAATCGATGTTCGTGTTACTACACTTGTGGAAACTTGTGCTCTATTCAATTTTTACACTCAATAACTGGAAGTGTAATAAGAGTTCCTTTCCGAGGAAACGATCGAACGAAGGGGTCAGGCCGCGTGCATTAATTCAGTAAAGATAAAAACGCACGTGACGATGAGTAGGTAGAAAGGATGGCTTAGTCACCCGAGGTAGGAACAAGTGTGCACGACACGCGTTCGATAAGAAGTCTCGTAACGTGACTTGTCGTCCAGGCTTGCTGCAATTGCTGTCGCTGTTGTAGCGGCTCGCCATTTAAATTTCATTACGAACCCGAACTGCGACCACCTTAATGGCGCATAACTCCCGGGACGTTGGTCAGATAGAAAACCTCGGCACGATAAGGAAATAGCATTTAGACGGAATGACTTAATAGAAATCCTGGGAGGGGGGGGGGGGGTGATAATTTCTGTCATTTCTATGTTGACGCTATGTATATGAATAATCGAAGACAGGTTGGGTAAATACCACGAGCTGAGGAATTTGGCATATTGGCTTACTGAGATTGAAGTCTGCTATTTGTGGATTTTAGATAGAATTTATGGCCGCGACAAAAATGTATAATTATGTACTTAACTTATCATCTTCCAAGTTGACAGATAGAAGTTGGATGTCACTCATATTTTTGTATAATGTTATCTTGTTGAAATCCTTCACAAATCTAATTAGATTACAGTTGCTTTAATTGCATACTTATTTTCTATTTTTATAAATATTCGAATGTACTCGTATTTCCATGTTCCAATGTATCGTCTATATTCGCACTGGTAGGATGATCTGTATCTACAACACTGTGATCAGCGTATTGTTTGGCCAAGAATGACGTCATTTTTCAGCACGATAATGCCCTCATACATATAGTCAATAACGTTTGCAGCAATGTTGTCTGAAACTTTAGTTCTAGGAAAAGTTTAGAACAACCTGCAGGTTATTTAAAGTTCCGAACTCTGCAAGCGATAAAAAGAATGCTGGTTACACAGGCAACATTGCACAGTTTGCCTCGAGTTTGTAATATCCGTCTGAACTAATTTCTGTTAATATCCATATACAGGATGATCCCAGAAAGTGGAACAAGCTGTAGCTATATTCTAAGCGTGGATAGAAAAAGTGATACAAGAGGCTGAATCGCGCAACGGGAACTATCTTTTGATGGTATAACTTTTTCTTTTGGTGGGATATGCATTTGCGCTCGTTACTGAATGAAACCGTAACATTATTTTAAAATAAATAGATCCTTCAGAAAGAAACTAGAATACAATTATTTTCTCATTTTTAATCTATCGTTTGTTTAATAATGATTTATAATGATTTGTTGTAAATGATTCCAAGTTGATAAATAATCGAATGAGACACTACCCCAGTTTCCAAAAAACTACTAAGACGTAAACCTCTTACCTTCCTCGAAGACAAGATCGGATGGGACAAACGTATGTACGAACTCTTTTATTACCTACTCCCTTTGTGGCGGTGAATTCATGCTTCTTGCATTATGTTCGCTCTCATGTTCGGTCACAGGTACGTCCTTTAAATCTTCATTCCTGAATGCGCACTCCGGCCGCAGACGTTTTAAAAAATCAGGAGGCCACCTCGCCACCGCCGATCCAGAGATGGGAAACTAAACTCTGAGAAAGATTGTTAGGTGGGTCGCGCGGTAAATTAAGGCTCGTGCCTGAGATACGTTTCTGGACACGCTCAATGACGGTAATAACACTAACTTCTCGTCAACCTTCGCGGAAAGACCTTCACGAAGATTTCTCTCCTTTAACGCGCTGCTTCCACGAAGAACAAGCTTCAATAGAGCGAAGAGAAATTTGTGAAACAAAAGCAAGAGCGATGGGGTGATTCGAGAAGCTAGGCTTCGTATTAACATTACAATGGGCCACTGCGATTTAGTAGCTGCTTCTCTTTCGATTCAGTGGCTAGCTTAGAAAGTCAATTATTATAGTGTTTTACTGGATACACGTGATAGTGAAGACTAGGACAATAACAGAATGTGTGTACCAGCTTTGTAATAAATTATATATTTTATGCAGAAATGTATCAGGTTATTTTTTAATTAAAAAGTGTGTGGAAAATATAAATTGTGCACATGAAATTATAAAGTAAATTATTAAGTAAATACTTGTGGACTTGTAAATACTAAATTTCTATACTCTTTCTAAATACTTGGAATAAACTGATGTCTTGGAAAATAATTTATAAAACTTCCCCTTGATACTCTGACATTTCCTACAAAATTCACTTTGAACATACCTGAAACTAGATTACGTTTTACAGAATAATCCATGTCTTTTCCAAGAGTATACTCTACAAATCACTGTCATAAATATTTATCAAGTAGACTTGTACATAAAGATGAAGAACCCTATCTTAAAATAAATGTAGAAGATTGTGAATCATATCGCCAAAGGAAAATCCTATTTCTTGAGTTCCATTCCATGAATGAAGGTGGCAAATATGCAAGAATCTACCTCGTTTCGTGTAAGTTATGAATGAAGATGAAGAATTCAGAAGACTGTGCATCATGGTTCTCATTACAAAAACAAAATAAATTAGATCGCTTCCCTAGTTTATGAACGTGGAAAATATATAAACATGTACTTTATTAATAGTAATGGATTAATGTCGTTTCGAATCAATCTTTCAAGCAGCCCCTGGCATAGTTGAGCAGCAGCCAGAAACGAACATTTTCCAGGATTAAATACACCAGGAGGATCGTTTCTTATTCCTTCCCAGTTACACCTGATTTAGGCGCCGTAACGCTTAACCAGGGCTACAAAAAGCGCGATTCGTGTGCCTGGTCTGAATGGACGGAGCGAACGAAGAAGCGCCGGTATCTGTGGGAGGTTAACGTTCACCAGAAGCTGCCCCCGCCAAGAACCGGAGGCGTACTCGAGGGCTTCTATTGAATTAACTCCATTCACCAAATTGCTCTCGCATTATGCTGGATCACGCCTGAGCTAAGTTCCAACCCTCCGCTGTGGTCTCTCTGTCACAAACGCCAGCAACGAAGACAAAGTCGATTGAAATTCGTACTTGGTTGCGCGCCGTGGCCGGGTATGCGAGCGATGCACCCTTTGCAATTCATCAAAGACCGCCTGGCCACGGCTTCTTCGTTCCCTAATTTTCCTTCGTCGACGGAAATTTTATCTCTAGATAAGAATCGTCGAAGCAACGCTTTTTGGGGGTCAAAGGAAAAATTTCATTGTCAAACCACTCCGAACGAATTACAAATTACTATTCCGGAGTTAAAGGTGTAGGAATTATCGAGCAATTTTATTTTAGAGTTAACTAGCTTTTCTAGATGTTATTATTGGCAATCTTGCAGGGGTCCTAAAGCAATAGATTTTTAAATTCTGGGTGGAAGTGATATGATATTTCTCTGACAAAATAAATAATTACGAGTGAGATTGTCTACTGTATGATACTGTGTGATACTATAAATCTATTGGTATACAGAGCTACTGAATCAGCGTGAAAAGAACAGCGTCATCGGAAGTCACCAATAGGGAGCTTCACTGGTGTACGGAGCGGATGCAATCACAGAGAGCTGCACACGAGCACTCCTAAATAAACAGTCTTACACGATCATTTATAAAGTCAACCTCGCACAATCAGGTACACATCGTAGAGTACATATCGTATACCATCCCAGACACTTACTCTCCACGTTCACGTATAAATAAAGTCAATTGTACCGTGTGTACAGTTAATCTCGACTCAAAAAACATGAAAGAAGAAGGAAATGAATAATACCTCTTTTAAGGGAACAGACTTATCATCTTTTTATTGCAATAATTTTAAGTGAAAAAATCGAATTCGGTGGATATTAAATTCGTACTTTTAAATATAATGTATGTTTTCGATGTTCTTCTCTATTTTCATTCATAATTTTTGACGTAAGTGGTACACTTACGTACACATTAACGTTTAAAAGCAAAACATAGTTTCCGTGTGTTCTATTATCATATTTCACGCGTTTTTATATTTGCCACGCGTTGTCCTTCACATATAACATCCCGATTACAGAAAGATAGAGGAAGAACGAGGGTAGAAATCTTGAATTGTAGAAGAATAAAGCGAAAAAGAGAAAAAGGGGTTCGAGGGAACGGGAAGAAAACCGAGAGGACACTCGCCAATTTCTCTCAAGGCTACCGCGTGCTACTACAGTTGTGAGTAAACGAACGATAAATTTGCCCTGAAAAATAAAGGTAAAGAGAAAGTCCGAGAAGGACGAGAAACATCTCGCGCGATGCACAATACGAGCATTTTCCTCGATTTTTTCGTTCTTATTCCACCCTCACTTCTCCACGTGCAATTGTCCGCCAATCGGGAATCGTGTTGGCGATCAAATTCAATTTCCTTTATCGATTTGCTTCCGCGCTCTTTTATCATATAAATAATTCAATAACGAAAAATCGTATAATCGTTGTACGAAGTTAATATGAATTAAATATAAACGCATGGTTCTTCCTATTTGGGAAGTAGTAAATTTTCAAATAGTCCTAGACCTTAACTTGCTATGCAAATTTTATTTATATTTAGGTATTTTTGTTTAATCGACAGATATCACGACACAGTTATTCGAGATCAGCGACATTCCGATCGACGCGATTTCATAAAATTTCGTTTCTAATGGAAACGAATCTATTTTCGATTCAATTACAGTCGACAGAAGACAGCTACGGAACATAATGGCGCAAAGTGCTGACGGATGGGCGCGCGTGCCGCGAAAAAAAGATATTGATTGCGAATAAGAGAACAGCGTTCCCGTCTATTATTCCCAACGATCCATTACCCATAACAACATTAACAAAGCGGGTTAACTCCATTCATCTTCCAGTAGGAAAAGGGGGGAACTTTTCTCTCGCGGGTTTCGGCCGCTGGATGAGAGAAATAAGGAAACGAACGGGCAAACGCGCGTTATAATACGGATGGTTCCTTTTTTTTCCCCCTTCCCCGGGCAAACAGAAGATAATGTTGCCTACCTTAACGAGATTTCCGTCGTTCCTTGCCGCTTTCTTTCCCGACGTAATTTCGCTAGGAGGCATTTCGACGTGTAACGCGAAAGAATACACGTCGTCGCGCTGTTTTCGACCTGGTTTTCTCCCTCCCCTTGGCGTTGAAAGATCCGTCGCTGGTGATTGCCACCGATGTTGAATGTTTTCGCGTTTTCTTCGGCTTTAATTAAAAATCCTCGGCCGTTGCGCGCCGCTCTCGTTAGGGAGAATTTCACGACTTCTTTTTAATCAAAGTACCGTGTGTAAACAGCAGAACCGCCCGAGAATCACGATTTATCTCGTTGGCTGGTGGAAAAGGGAGGCTAGGAGGAGGTCGACCTGGGCGAAAACGTAGGTGGAAAAATTGTGGCGCGAAACACTTGTGAAATGTGGAGCGGACGATGCAGTCCCGGCGGCGTGCAATCGATAATTAAGACCGACATTGCCATGTAATGTGCTCGGGAAAGAGGGTCAGCGAGTTCGAAAGCAACCTGCGATAAATGTGTATAAGGCGTGACAAAATAATTGTCAAGGGTTACAAGGATGAATATGGAATATTAGGTTATCTTACAACTAAAGATACATTAGGATTTATTCTAATTTTAATTATTCACTGTATTATACTCCATACATGTTAGGAGATCCAACAAATATTATTTCACACCATGTACACCGATATTAATATATGTATAAATTTCCACTCATAATAATGCTAGAAACCATGTAAATCGTCGGTTTCAAGAAATATTGAGTTTGACTCAACAAGGGGGTTTGTGAACTTTAATATAAAATTCTAGACTCCATCACAAGCTTCTATTATACATTCGTAGCTTATACATGAGAAGTCCGACGAAATAGTGACAAAAACACTAGAACTAAACAACCCAGTCCCCTTTGATAAACCTCCTCCTCCCTCTCTCTAAAATAAAAATCAAAACTACCATCGTTTTACGAATTTCGAACGCCCTCGTGGCAGCGCTATTCAATGAAAAAGCCAGCGGAAAAATAGAAAAGCGAGCGCGGACGCGATTCCCAGGAGGGACGTAGCGCGATAAACGCGGATCGACGGTCGATCGAGGCGATCGATGGATCGTTGGAACGACTAATCAACGGCGCAGATACCGCATATTAGCGTGAACAACGTTGCGGGCATTTCGTCGAATTCGCGTCGGTCTGTCGGCGGCAGATTTTTGGTGCGGATGCGTTATGGGTCACTCCGGCGCTGGACAGTTACGTCGACGTGAACAATCGATGTTAGCCATCAGTTGCAGTTTGCGCGCGGCAGTTATACCCGAGACAATTGTTATTGACAAATCGTAATGCCGGTCATCAGTCATGGCGGAGACAGGGACGCTCGTAGAGGCGCGGACCGGCGCGTTTATACGCCTCCTGCGTGTGTCCGCCGTGTGTACATCGGCGCACAGAGACCCTTCGCGCCCTATCCTTGATGACTCGAGGTAAACGGTGCCGATTTCTCGATGGTGAACGCGCGTCGTTCGATCGATCCCCGATTACGTGCTGAAGATATGCATTCGACGACGTTTGGTTGCTGTACCTGACGATAGCGGGCTGCAGACTGTTGCGTTTTGTCCAATTTATTTTAGATAGGCTTGAAATTACATTGCAATGTCACATTTCAATTCAGGTTTCAGTATGAGGAGTGATAACTACTGTAGCAATTTTCTTTTTAAAGTCCAAAGTAATAAACTAATTTTAAGTAAATTAACTACATATTTTTGTATGATGTTCCTTTTATTTTATTTTTATTTATATATTCTAAAGATCACCTGTTCTATGTCGACTACGTTAACGAGGTTTAAACTATATGCTCGCAAACCCAAACATCTGATGAATATTTTCCGAACATTCGATTTTCCTTCCCCGATACCCTGCATGATTACTTGGAACGTACGTCGCGTCGGGCCAAAATCAGACATTCGACAGGGGAAACGAGCAAAAATTGTCGAAAGGATGCGCGCGATAAATGAAACGCGTAAATCAAACGGACAATCGCTGGTCTCCATTCACTTTAGCTCTCGCTAAACAAATTACAGCGTAACTCCGTGAGTAATGATACAGGAAATGGTTTATGAGTGCATGTAAACTTGTTCGCATAGTCGTGCGAGAAAGAAGGTGTTACACGCATGGCGCGTGTACGTTGCGCGGTGAGATAGCAAAGAAAAGAGAATACTGATTTACAACGAGGAAGTGTTAATTATGGTTAACATGTGCACCGCTGATGTATTATCGATTTTCCAGTTCGCGCGGTGATGTATGGGTGACTTCCATTAGTATAAAAACAGTCTGCACGTTTATGCAAATATCCTGTTTGGACGTCCAAATTTTCTTAAACCTTGGGTCATTTAACTTTCTCAAATTGGAAAGGACAGTTAATTTGAAAATTATTTAGCTTCAACTTTTATTTCTACTTCTTTTTGTAACTTTTCTAATGTTTACAACACAGGCATACATTCATCATTTTTATCTAGAAATTTGTATTCATATTATACATGTACAGTTCCATATTCGTGTTATCATTGCTAATGAAGTATTAGCGTAAACAGATTAGAATTATTATAAATCGCTAAGAGTCATTTATCTCGGAATGAAATTCCATGTTCTTGCCAAGCCCCTGTGAATATCAAATATTTATAAATTGGAAACTTCATTATTTCCTCATTTCTGTCAGGTCGGGGCTGTATTTAGTTTGTAACTTAATTTCACCCCTCCGGACAAGGCACAAAACACGCTTTGACAACGATCACGTGGAAGAATTTAATTAAGAAACAGAGCAACTAACCCTTTCTTTATTCAAATTGATATGCAGTCATATTTTGCTGGATAACGTCAATGTCAATTGGACTTGTTGCGAGTTAACCCTTGAATTAATCTCAAAGCTGAGGTACTAGTATTAATTAAATCCTTTCGAAACACCGAATATATAAAAATTTAATTTTTTGTTAAAACAGTCTCACACCAGTTTCATGATCACGTACACACGATGCTATCTTGTTAATCAAACAGAACAAGTTCTAACGTTAAGTTATCAGACGTAGACGGCTGTCGCGATAAAACACCGCAGCTAGTATCCGTTTTCCAGATGGAAATCCAGCTACGGATGCTGCCTGGAAACCGACAGCTAAGAGCAAACGGACATTTAGAATTGTGCACGAGATCAGACTATCCCCTGCTAAGATGACTCCGCTCGAAGTGAGGTTCGACCTGGCTTTCGGGGTCGGGATATCGCATTATTCCCGACTGAATGGGGTAAATCAGGATCTCGTAGAGTTTCGACGTGGAATCGGCGGTGGTCTCGGATCGTTGATGCTGAGAGGATGAGGATTGGTTGCCAGAGGCTGCCTTGGGAATTCAATTATAGCAACGGAACAATGGCAACCGCGCCGGTAATGAAGGGACCGTCGCCGAGAGGTCATCGGATTACATGGTATTTACAATACATAAGTCGGGTGGTTGTCGAACGAGGGGACTTTCCAACGTCGCTTCCTCCAATTTTTTTTTTCTGCCCCTGCTTAATTTCCTCTGCGCTTTTATCCAGCGTCGACAATTTAAAGACGACGTACACTGCGAAATATATTTGAATATATTGTAGAAAATTATATAAGGGAGGCTTTAGAATTTTATTTTTTTACTAGCAGTCTTAATTTAATTTAAATTGTTTATTTTCTCGTTTAAATTAAAGGAATTCTTAGCGATAAATAGTTACTTTATACAGAAATTGATTACTATATATTTAATATTTTTATTTGAATGTAAATTGAAAAATAATTTATGATTTAGATAGTTTGTCACACCGTGTAAGTTTATTATTGTGTAATAACGTCACTGATTTCCATCATTGACATCCATTCATATTCATGTTTCGAACAGCACATTTGCGTGATGTATAATCTCTGTCAAATATGATAGATGTTGGAGTGATGTAATATTACAGCGTTCACACCAAAGAATTCGAGCCTATTAATCCTGAATTACCAGACATGCAGGTGAGCTTTGCATATCTAGCCTCGATAACATAATCCAACGAACCATTTATTAATAGGTATACATATTAATTTTCAATCACTTATATATTTATCTCATTTCTGCCAACAGCAGATTTCATAAATTCGTATGAAATTTGTATAGTTTCACAATTAAATTTCAATTTTCCAAAAGAAAATCCTATACCGTGTATCGTACTCGAAAGAAACTGATGTGTAAATAAAAATTGTTGAAATTTATTTAGACCACGTTGTTGCATGTTATTCCGTGTTATTATTAGCTAGTTATTTCGTAGAAGTAGAATCGAACAAGTAAGAACGTAGAGATAGGAGATAATAGCTAGTGGAAGCTCGTCAGTCGCTATCATTAGTTTTCTGTGTCGATGGTTAGTCAATGAACGCAGTTAACCTTTGACTTCGATCGCTGCGTGAACTTTGCGATCGAGATTTGTGGCGAAAGTGGTCATCCGAGTAAACATCGGTTTCACAGAGGACGGCAGGGAAAAATTTACAAAGAAACAACCCCTTTGGCACGGTCGATGACGAGTTTCGTAATTACGTTACGGGGGCAGGGGGTAGGAGCACGAGGGTGGTTCTGGCTCTCTCGCGCGGTCGGCCATGCGTTTAGGAGCGGCAATGGATTCCGTCAATAACCTCTTTAAAAGAGACTAAATTCATTATTTGCCTTCTATTCGGTGCGCTGGCATACGGCCCGTTTTTCTGAATTTCCTTTTATACCCTCCGAAGGAAGTTCTGATCGCGGGGGTTATTCTCGAAGGGTCGCGATAGCACACGCTCAATCCAATATTCCAAATCGGGATGTATTATTGATCATGCAATATCGACACTAGACGCCACCCTCCTATTGAATGAAACGCCGATTCTTTTCGAAACTATAATATACGCTGTCTTTGATGTCAGGATTTTACATTGCCTTCAATTAAATTCAAGATTTTCCATTACATCAAGAGAGTACAATATTTTGAGTCAAACAATCCATTTGTTTTATATTCTTGTCGCTAAGGCTTTCTTTAACGCTCAATTCTTTTGTAATTATTTGTAGTATAGTTCACGCGATAACCACATTCACGACGAATAAAACAAAATCATTTTTCATCGGTTCGGACCATCAGGGCATGCTCAATCGCGTTAACATTCTGGAACCATTCCGCCAGACGCGACGGTGGAATATTATTCATAACTTCGAAACGAGTAAATCGGAACACTTATAAATTTACCAAAACCTTCCACGTATGTGCAGAATTAAACACACCAAATTACAAATATTCGCTTCGATTACTTCAACTGCAAAAAAAAAATCACGAAAACCGTCACAAAACTTACCCCTTCAAAAACAATCTCATACTGCGCGCTTTCAATAAAGTCCAAGTAATCATCGAAAGCCAGGGTCACAAAAATTTATAATATCCTCCGCTAATGCTGATAAAGTGCGAGGCGAAAGTATCCCCGAGAACGTTCGTGGGACGATCACGGGGCGATCCCTGCACGGTCCCCGAAGAATTTAATTTCGCTCGAAAAGCCATTATGTAAAAGACTCGCTGCGTCCCTCGGCCACTATGTACGCAAACAAAAAGTCGCCCGAAAGCATCTATGTAAACCGAACGAGTTTTTAATTGTAGAAGCATCGCGTATAGGTCCTCTCCTCCGAGCCCCGGGGTCACTTTGTCCCAAGGGTGAAAAGACACGTGCGGTTGGCCCGTCAAGATGTTTTCTCCTGATCCTCCCCCCCTAATTGTTCTCATATTTGACAGACGACGTTATCTCGCCTACCTGTCCGCAGAGGGGGCCACGTACACCGCTTCTCCTAATGCATACGCGCCTTTATGGACATTCACATGCAAATGCATACCGCGTTGTTTATTATGCATACCATCGGCGAACCGATTCGAATCGCTACGCAACGAATTCCGCCTTTTCCTTTGTCGAGCTTGACTATCGGTTAGCCACATTGCAGGAATATTCGATGACTGAGAATAGGAATACAAATTAACTGGATGTTATCGCGCGAGCAGGGCATATACAGGGCGCAGCAACGGAAGAATGCTGGCTTAGAGGCTCTCGTGACACGTCAGCGTTGCTGAACACGTGGTCCTGATGTACTGTTACTCGCGAGGGACTTCCAGACATATATGGGAATCTGTTTTGTGTACTTCGTGTTGATTTCGGAGTGGGGACTGTTAATTGTTTACTTAGATGCATGGAGAATATTTTATAGAGTTGAAAGTGTATTTCACAAAGGGGATGTTTATTTTAATATATGAGGAACTTGTTGAATCGCGAAGAGGCAGATGTGGTCCAAGCCAAGGGACAATCATTAAAATTTCTATTAAAAAGGCATCGTGGTAAAATCACCAGCATCATGCAATGTATATTAATGAAGGTTCATGGCGAACGGATTAAAATTACTAATTACAGGTACGAAATTATTCAAATAAAATATCGTGCCTCACATAAGCACTCTATCTTCACGTATGCATTTTCTCTTACAAATTTCAGATTTCCCAATTTTTGTCAAGGGATCGTATTAGCAGCTGCAACGGCAAAAAAAATATCATTAGCTCCGAACGTCCCGTAATATTAGAAGGCAGTTATTTAAATCCCGAAATAACTCTCGTTTCGCATCGATTAATCTACACGGCTCCCCGGAATTACAGAACGCGCATTCGGAAATTCGTAACGCGCGAAAAACCTCTTGAATTTTACATTTCGAACCATTAACTACGCAAACAGAAGCTGCGCATTCATATTTTAATACATTACGCGAACACGTTTCAATACGCCGGCACCGTCACGAACTCGTTTCGTTCGAACTCCTCCGCCGCTAATAAATACGTGATAATCGTTTAATGCGTGGACGAATTATTAACGAGTATTGTAGCATTAATTTCACGCGATCCGTAAAACCGTCTAGTAGACAAACAAACAGCGGTATCCATCGAGTCATAAAGAACGCTCGATCGTTTTGTATCGTTATCGACCCTAATCTGCGTGGGGAGGATTCGATACAGGGTGGCGCAACAGTTTTCACCTTGTTTCCGAAATTGTATGATGTGAATGGAAATGGGGCTTTGAAATG
Organism: Hylaeus volcanicus; assembly: GCF_026283585.1. Taxonomy (NCBI): domain Eukaryota; kingdom Metazoa; phylum Arthropoda; class Insecta; order Hymenoptera; family Colletidae; genus Hylaeus; species Hylaeus volcanicus. The sequence goes on from NC_071976.1 coordinate 10,660,112, forward strand.
TTCTTTATTATAGAGGAATGGATAATATTTGAACTAATGTTTGTGATTTTATTCTGACGTTTATATGTGTAGATAGAATTCAATGTAACAGCTACGCTGCATGCAAAATTAACACAAATGAAATGAAGGCTATTTAAAATTTGTCAACTCTTAAGATAGGAGTTAGAGTAAAGAATTTATTATTATTTAAGTAGATACTTGGACTCAATAATTATTTGTACCTTGTCATTTCTAAAATGTGACAGTTCCTTTTGCTGACACTTTTTGTTGTCACTATCTATTTCAATTTCAATAATTTAACAGTAACCCTAAAGAACAATTCGAAATCAACCGAAATTGGCTCGACCAGTCTCAGTGTTGAACGGATTCCTCGTTATCCTGATTCGAGGAGGGAAAAAACGACAATAGTTAACTGGACCGCCCTGTATAGACGTCTGCGGATAGAAGGAATCGGACACGTCTGCGTCGAGTCGTTTCTCCTCGTTAAGGGATTCCGTAGGTGGAGGAGAAGGTGGAGCTGGCGTGCGGATTGCGGAAGCAGTCGCGAGCGTTTTCGCGCTTCGCAGCCGCAGAGCACTTCGGAGTTGCCATTCGGAGCACGTAGATAGCTAACCTAACTTGTTTAGCGGTTTTAGCGGTATTTGATTAGTTGAGTGAATTTCCGAACTGTTTCAGACCGCTCGCGCTGGCTTCGGGATCCGTTGGAGATCGGACGGCGACAAACCTTCGGCGAATTTTCCGCGTACACACTGTCTACGTGTTGTGTGTGTATAGCGCGGCGTATCAACGCCGCATTCCGACGGATTGAACGAGGGAAACGGTGAAGCCCGATCGGGAAGTGGCGACGAAACAAAATGAAACCGCTTACCTTGAGAGTAGTTCATGTCCTTCTTTCATGTACCTCGATGGCTACTCCTGGCCGGAGTCGCGATCACACGAATACACACTGTCACCTGCAAACAAATTCACCTGTGTTAAACGTGCCGGAATTCGGGGATTGATTAAGGGAGAGGACCAAGTCGTACCACCAAAGGGACTGGGAAGTCAGGTTGCTTCGAGTGGAATCTTCTTTGAGAATTATTTGGAAGGAAACGGTTGCATGTACTGGCTTTTCTTCCTATGCAATTTATATATACATGTATCTTATAGACTCAGAAAATTCGTTTTCAGTTATAGATATACGATATAAAAAGTTTTACCAGTTATGATTACATAATAAAATATATCACATTTTTTAAAAGACAGATTATTAGAACTTTCTGAGAGAAAAAATAAAATTTGACCACGTTTCGATTTTTCTATATTTGAGCCTCCACAGATAGCTAGAAAATGTTGTTATTGTATATTAAATTGTGTGACTGGTTGTCTAAATGGAATACTTATGAAATGCAACACGTCTGAACACAGTATAATTGGAAATACAATTCAATATAGCAATTACATCAGTAACCTGCGATCTATTAAACCTGTATTCATATAATAATCAAATATTTACTTTCATCTTTAAGTGGTCATCTTCCAAAATGGAAACCACTGCTGTGTCCTTGATAATCCATCCCGTATCAACCTATCCTTGGCCATATCGAATGGCTTTCGTAAGTGCTACTTTTCTCCTCTTACTTCACCGTTTGCCAGGAGCTCCCCATTATGTCCTCGTGTCTTAGGACGACGTACGTTATCCGATTATTTCGGTCAGTGTTCTCTGTCGCGACAACTTCGATTACCGCCGGTCCCAATCGTATTTTCCTAAGTGGTATTTGCTAAGACAACTTCGTCCACTTTCTTCTAATTGTCTTTCCATGCGTCATTCTTCTTAAACGCGAAACTCCCAACAAAGGGACGAATGTCTACCAGCGAGTATGTACTAATCAACCGTTTCGCAATCCGAACGAGTGCTGTTAGGAGCTGAGCAATCGCTTACCGCGAAATCCAGATCTCCTTTTCAGGACATGATGAATTCCTGCACCTAGAGTGTTTCAATCACTTGATATTTCATTTTAACGATGTTAAATTATGTGAATCTACAATTTATTCGATAAATTGTTCCTCATAAATAAAATGACGTATGAAAAATAATTTCGTATCTGTTGGAACCAAAATTGATGTTATATTTTAATATATAAAAGGCAATATTGCTTAGTATTGTTTCAACGTTTCACCGTCTGTGGTGGAATTTACATAACAATATATAGTATGTTTATAATATAAATACAAAGGCTGCTTTTACAGTCTACTTTCGATAGATACACGCGTATCGATCGTATTCGCGCACTGGCACTATAGGAACGATACACAAAAACTAAAAATAACGACACACTCGTACAAGACCACCTCTATTGCATAAAATCGCTAATTTGCTCGGAGCCACTCATGTTGCACAACAAATCGGGCATTAACGTTCGCAGATACCTGTTACTAACGTAATTACGTAACGCCACTCAGTTTTAGCTCCAGGCGGTCTACCGAGCAATATCGCGCTTAGGTACGGAATTTTTAACTTAATTAGAAAATGTACAGTTTCAGCTTACTTATTTAACGATAACGGTACCGAAATAAAAAGCACACGGCCAACTTACCGCCGCCTATACCGGAATCTGTAACGCAATTATTGAGAATACCAAACGAACGTTACAACTGGCACGTAACGAATAAAGTAGCCCGATACGTACGGTTATTAAAGGCAGCGAAGCAATTCGTTTCATAATTTGCTAATTAGCTCGCCAGATGGACACGTCGTTTGCGGTGGTATTGGTTCAGTTAGCCAATAAGTCCTCGTATATTGCCACCGCTAAGGGGGTTTAACGGGTCTGCGTAACCACCCTAGTGGGTACTTCGATTTTCCAATCGGCATTGCCCGCCCAGACGTACAGCTGAAGAGGAAGACGAAGAATTAGTGGGTTGGGGTGTACCCAGGTCGAGCAACAGCTGATCGATAGTGGCCAGAATCGAGCTACGTGTTAACGACCGCTTATTTATTTATTTCGCTTCTTTACTGCACACGTTGTTCACAAAGTGAGCGTGGTGAAGAATAGAAAGAAAAATTCGCTGGCAATGTATACTATTTTTATTTTAAAATTTAAAAAAATGAATGTATCAGTAAAATGTTTTAAAATGTCTTCTAATTACGATTTCTTTAGTATATGATACTTCTAATTGTTTATATGAAGAAAGCATTAGGTTACAGAGACTAGTCGAAAAAAGTGAAAGTTTCAATATTTGACAAAAAAACTTTTAATTTTTGTGTATAATTTACTCGGGAAACAAGCGTGTTATACGTCGAAACGAGTCGTATTTTAATTAAGTTTCCATCGTTCCGCAAGGCATAATTATTTTAATTAATTTATTATAAACGTTGCCTTGGAACGTATTAATAAAAATTTCATTAGCTTTGATTAATTACATAGAATCGCCCATTTTTAATTATGGAAATTTGCCCGCATTAGGCGCAACTGCATGAACAATACACGAACGGGCTCGACTTGCATAACGCATTAAAATAATTAAACCTTTCCTTCTGAATTATGTGCGTGGAAATGAAATTTCTGCTTGGTAAATTAACTTTGTTACATTTAATAATTTCAAAACTTTCTATTATCAAATGGTAAATACGTCGAGTATAGGAATTAAGCTTAAAACACGGCGGAGGTTATTTTTACTACTGAAAAAGAATGCGAGTAATTAAAGTAAATATACCGGAAGCGTTTAGAAACGTTTTTAATTGAAGTCTGTACGATTTCAAATTGATTACTTTTTCGAAGCGAATGTACTTTTCAGTCGTAGTAAAGTAAATTTTATTTAAATAATACATAAGATTCATTACCAGCGCCCTCAACAACTCCCAAGTACCAAGTTTCATGGAAATCGAATAACGTTCCACATTTTGTTTCGCTAAATTGGATTCGTTAATCCAAAATTTAGAAATTCAAAATGGCAGGTCCAACATAGAAGATCAAAATGCGAGAAGTGATTCGATTTGTATGAAACTTGGTACACAGGGGTTTTTGGAGTCGCCGATTCCATACGTTTCCAAACCACTCTAATCGTTTAACGTGACTTTTAAGTATGACTACGACTTTCAGACCTGCTCCATTCAGTCTCATCCCCAAAAGGCTTCAACAAAACCAAACCGTATTCGACGTCGCTTGGGCGCTACGTTTCTTATCGCCAACGGTCAGAATATACAGGCACGATAAATTTCCGTATGCCAGGGGGCATGAATCGATCAATTTCCATGAACCGTTGCGAGAGAGTACGATCCCAGAAGCTGTTCGGCGGACGCGGGGGTAGGGCCTTTTAAAATGAATTCACGAAAGGCGGATACGATTCTTCAGGCTGGGAGCCTGTTCGCGGCAATATGGGCGAATAAGGTCCGGCCATTTGCAGGATAAAAGGTTCGAGAAGGTCGGCCGACGGTACGTTAGGTATGTAGGCATCCCGCGCGGACTATCCCGAGCGGGTGAAGCGGAATCGCGGCGGTGGGATGGTCACGGAGCGCGGGAAAAATTGAATTATCATAACGAAATTGCGTCCGAATATTTCGTTCGGTTCTATTGAATGCCAACGAGTAGATGAGAAGGCACCGATGGGTTCTCGGATATCGCCCGCGGGCACCAGTCCAAGAGACTTTCATCGGAAATTTTAAGAGTCCGCCTCGGACCCGAGCACGGCGCAAGCGTGTAGGTTCGTACGTGCGTAAGCGTCTAGCTGGAACGAAATTGAAGAGAGAAAAGAAGAATCGGCCGGAGCACCGCTCTTTGAACCCTTTCGAGCTGCGAGTTGCTCCTTGAATTGCTCTTCTATGGGGGCTGCAATAAGGCTGCAGGGGTGAAAGGCGAAAGGTGAAAACTGAAAAGGCAACCCGGGATTCAATTGTCACGAATCCTCGTTAAATTCACCTTCTTTTCTTCCCTCCTAGACCGAGTTAGTTATCCTTTATGGCGGAACTTTAACCGACCCGATTCGTCGCGTAATTCTGTCGGGGGTTATTTTGCACTACTCGCGTATACCATTGTTCGTTTAGTGGAGCAATCGTTCTCCTGAAAGTATATGGGGATTGCGTGAGGGTGGGTGCAAATTAGTTCGTTGAGGATTTGTGAACAGGGTTCAATACTCACACCTGAGGGCCTCGTAACACTTTGCTTGAGAAGGTTAATATATCTTCGGCCAATAATGTGTCAAAATTAATAGATTACATTTTTTTTTGCTTTTAAAAAATATTTACCTCTGTAAATATCTGATTTAAATTTTGGACCTATCGCCGTAGTTATGGTAGACACTTGAACGACGTTTCAAATTTAATCGTTTCAAAGGGTGACTCTCGGTTCTTCTTTAATAAAGAAACAAAGCAGTGTAGGTTCTCTTGGAAATCCCTTTATTATGAATCGTTTTTCGCGTGGCACGTTCGAAATTTGTATAGTACTCCGGGACATCTAATACGCGGCTTGGATGCGCATATCGATATGTCGCTTAATTTTAACGACGTTGGAAGCGTATATAATGTAAACTCAATACCTTCCAACATGCATGGTGGTAAGCGCCATACGATCCGATCCTGGATACTGGCATCAAATCCCCGACATGGCCATTATACGCTCATTTCAGGTTAATACTTGGCTGATGTTGGTGCATTGACCTAACGACCGACACTGTCGGACATTAAAGTTGAGCACCGCTGGGCTCTATCGTGCTGGCCGCATTGTCTGCCCTTATTTGCGGAGTTGGCGGGCAAATTATCCTGAGGATTTCGCCGGGGATATTGACAATGTCGAGCATCCAGAGAAAGCGAGAAGAAATGTTTGCTTACGCTCAGACAACGATGGGAGATTTCAACTCGGTTTCCAGCACACGTGGAAATTGTTCTAATTCTCCGCTCGCATTATCGACTTATCCCGCGTATCGTGTTTCAGCTTTGGGTAAACATAATCGATAGTATTCTGGTATTCAAAGCCTGGATTCGACGCGGCTTAGGAATACTTCCAGACCGAATCAACTCTGTGCAATTGCAGACATGAAGTCGCGTGGAAAAACTATTCAAAAGCTCAATTTGATAATGAATGCTGGTAGAGTGATTCAGTTAATCATAAATTAGTTAAAAGTAACTGTACAAGGAGAGACACTTTAATGGAATTCTCGGGTTTAAAAATTCTCTGGTTTAAAAAAAAACGCACAGTGCTCGTTTATGAAACTATCCGAATAATAATCCCTAACATTTTGCACCTCCTAACCTCTGAAGAGGTCGTCATTTTCCGCAATCTACACCTGGCCAAAAATCTCAAAAGGGTCAGTCGCTAGTGTCAATCAAGTGATAAGCTAAAAATCCTCTGCTCATGTGTTAATTAATAAACTTGTCAATTACACGAAGTTTCTCCCCTTCCCTGCAGTTCGTCCCCACTGAAATCAAAGTTTCCAGAAAATTACACACCGTCGATCGTCCGTCAAAGGGACGTACGTTCCCTTTTATGCTCACGTCTTCCGTAGCCGAAGAAACGCCGAGTGTCGAAAGTTGCTAGGAACTTTTCACCGAAGTCCGAAAACGCGTCGCATCCGGCGGCGAAAAAGAGGCAAAACGCGTGGGAGAGGAGCAGGAAAAGTACAGCGGGAGTTTCTCATGAGTGAAAGAAACCGGGGGGAGAGTTTAAAGGCTGTCTCGCGAGTCGTTCGGGATTCCCCCGTTTGAAACTCGGTCCTTTCCCAATAGAGGAGTAACTACGGCTCCCGTAGAATTCCCAGCCGCCCCTAGTCGAGCCTACGTCTTTAGCGGTGCTCTTCGTAATTTGCAATTTAATTTCAACCGTCCTTGTCTCGGCTTTGGTCACGGTCGATTGAGACAATGCTTCCCAAGCTTTCTTCTTTGCGAACCACTTTCTAATCAGTCATCTCTCATTCTAATAAAATGTTTGTTAGTGATAAAGATGGTATTTGCCTTTTGTAAATATTTAAGTAGTGGAAACCTAAGCGATAGCTCCCAGACGCGTCGACGTCAAATCCTCTAAGGAATCAACGCGCCCTAATATTTATTAAAAATTGGTGCAACCTTGCATAATTCCACGAATGCTACCAAAATCGATTTTCCTCCACCCGTCACCCTTTTCAGTACAGTTCTGTTGAGTCTGACTCGACATAGGACAGCAAAGGGTTAATTCTTACCTTTCCTAAATGAATATCCCTCGTACTACAGTGACGTGACGGTCATCGCATAAAAGGGTCAACAACCTATCCTAAAATTCCAATTCAATCCTCTCAACAATTTGCAATTTAATTTCAACGGGCTCCTGTTTTCATCTGCGACCGCAGGTCGTCCAAAGGGCTGACGCTTTATTAGCGGTAACCAGCGCGTTGGTCCGCACATGTGCATTCGTGAGTCACTGCCGCCGCGAAAGGCGACCGCATCGTTAAGTAACCGCGAGATGCCGTATGTAGGGACGAACGTCGTAAAACTGCGAATGTGTGGGTGGTGTACAGAGACGCGCGAACAGGCTGGACACCCTTTACGATTTCGGGGGTGTACCCGTTGCATGGAATACATCAGAGCGCGCCCTTTATGTCGCATATGTCGGAATGAGTCAGGCGGAAGTAATGGAGATGGTTTTCATGGGAGATCTAGTGCGGCGCGGATTACGACCAACAATTAACCTATTAGGCGAACCATTTGTCGAATAAGTAGGAGGACTCGGTGTACAGCGAGGGACAATGTCATCTTTCAAGGGAAATGTTTCACTATATTTATAGCGAAGTATCACAAATAAATGATCGAATTTCTTAAAATTGTCTTGAAGGGATCCCTAACATGGTTTCATTATAAAACCGTTTATAATTAGTTTGCCTCAGAAATGATACTCCTGTCCTCTTCTTTCTCCTTTTTAACCGTCAAAGAGATAATTAGATGTCCCGTTTCTCAGTTACCACTCCATATTACTAATGGGAGCAGAAGACAGATGGCACCTTGTATTTCCTAGAATTATTACATCCTACCAGGAAGCTACTTTGTCACGCGATTACAATGACATATTCAAACGAACAAGCACACCTTTCATACGGCACCAGATTAATTTTATTCAAGCAGGAAACGTCCAATTACCCAACGTACCTGAATATCTTATCATTATTCTCCATAGTTGTACGAAGTGCATTTTACCTAAGACATCGCGCACAATGATTTCGCAATGTCATTATCGTAAGTCGCGTTTCGTGTATTTCAATATATATTCCGCCCCTCGGAGATAAGCGGTTCTCTCACACTGACATAAAAAAAAAAGGGATTTTCAATCTCGAATATGAAACGAGAATTTCATTTCCCTCTGCCGGGCGAGGAAGCTGACGTAAGCGGTGGATTCTTGACGATAGAAATTAAAAGCGCTCCGTTGATCCCATTAATCTTGAGATGATAAAACGATTAGCGATCCTAATGGAAAGAGATATTGAGGAAACGGAGAGAGCGCCGTTCGAGAGCCGAACAGATGAAAAGTTTTCAAGGAGCGGCTCGGAGGATCGCGGAATACCTGCGAAATAATAGTATTTCGTCGTAAATTAAAAACGCTTGGCGAATAAAAAGGACTGGAAATCTCCTATTCGGCGAACGGTGTACATCCATTGACGCTGGATTGCTTAAAATAATGGGCAGCCGAGGCACATAAACAAATCTGAAAGTGCATGTATGTTTATATCATTATTTCCTGGTCCAACTTTCGTATTTCGAGGGTTGTTTAATGACACAAGAAATGTAAAATTTATTTCTACAATTTCTTTGTCAAGAACCCAACTTCCGAATTAATTATAATATTTTTAGTTATCTAGCAGACATTTCTATATTTAGATCATACAACCGTCACGAGCACGCGTACACTTATAAATATTGAAAAATTTAAATCGCCTGCTTTCAGTCACTGGGATTTATCAACGGCATTTGCGAGGTCTATGACAAGTCATCCTAAATGCACGACCGCGTATGGGCTAAAATTATACCGTCACACTGCGCTCCAATTTATGATTGCAGGGTATCCTTAACCGATTGGGATAGGTTTTCGGAAATTATTGGGGCTTGCCGCGGATGCAGTTTTATTATCTCATCGCGTTAGGGGCGCACGGCTGTACCGAAAGGCACACCTGATTAAGAATGCACCCTCCCAACGATATCCGTGACCCCATGGTTAGGGTTGGTGACATTAATAGCGACTACCGTCCAAGACCCGTCCCCCGAAGCGTCTTATATTTAATTCAACGCCACCACTAATTCACTCCAGGCGCATATTCAATCATTTCGAGGTATACGCCCCGCTGTAACGTCTTTATTCTCGCTCACGTCCATTTTGGGGAATATTAGATCGAGCCGGGGAGCAGTTGGTAATATCAGTTTCGACCAACTTTCTTATCGAATTAGGAAACTGTGTCAAGGAAACGTCTACTTTCGGTTGTCCTTCCTCGTTTCAGGAATACCACGTATGTACCTATTGGTTGTAAGAGGGTTGCTGAAATAACCTGTGTCCAAAGCAAAAGGTTATTAAATTGTTTCTCGAATCTTGGTATGTAAAATTATACCTTCATTTAAACGCAACGTTTGGACCACAATCATAAGACATCGAGTACAAACTTGTTATTATTGTACTTCAAGTGCAAATAGATTATTTGAATACCAACGAGGGGAATATAATAGAAGGAATGCAATTAGAAAGAATAAATTTAAATTCCTTACTTTCGTACCTTCCTACCAACTAATTAAATATTACACGTTGAACTTTTATTTCCATTAATTCTTCTCACACATCCAACCCATCTACAACCCTCGAACCAACATCGATCAATGAAAAAGCAAGCGTCGAGTAATTCCCAATGTTTGGTTTGACGTTTCACAAAAATCAGCGACGCGACTCGTTAGTTGATCAAAGCGAGATATCCTGGAAACGCTCGAATCGAACGGAACACGCCGCCTTAATGATGGAACAGCCCATCGTCGGCGATGCACCGTCAAATTCTGTAAGTGCCGCGTCCACCTTTGCGGACAAACGTTGTTGCAAGTGGTGGGAGATGCGAGTAAGGATCAATAGCTGAAGGCTGAAATTGTGTAGCGATCGGAGCCAATCGGTACCCGTAGCGGACGCGTCCCGTTACCAGGGGAGCTTCAACTTCGAAATTCGATTTTGCGTGGGAGCCTTTTTTCAATCAGCGTTATCGGCCAGTTGCCAACCCTATCCTAAAGGGGGAGTAACAAGGCATAGCACCCGGAAAGAACAGGACGATGTAGAGGGGGACAGAGGAAACGAGACAGGATCACCGTATAAAACCGAGTAACGTTGAGCCTGCTCCTATCCGTTGGTTTTCTTTGAGGTCTGGAAACGCCGAGCGGCTCCGCGGAAGAGCTGCTGAACCTTCGAGACTTTAAGTCTCGGCACGTCGCCGATGAATGGCCTGACGAGACTCCGCGAGACTTTGTGAGACAATCGCTGGGGAAATCTGGGGAGGCGCTGATCTACCCTTCGTCCTCATCTGGCCTCATCCCTCGTCTCTTCGGAGACGTCTTTCGACGTACTCTTACGCTCTGTCCTGCCCTATTTCGCTTTGAGGGACGGCAATCTTCGTCCCTCGGTCTCGCGTGCGTCGGCTCGGTGACGTTTAATCCTACGAACGACTCGCGATTAAATTTTCCGCCCCTCGCGCTGAGAACTGTCTTGGGTCAGCGGCCCGTGAAAACGCGGCGACCCTTCCGCGAAAATTATAACCTTGGAACTCTGTCGAAACGCGGCGCTCTTCTCACTCCTCTTCTTCCTATTGTCTGATACATCACCCGATCATCATTGAGTCTGACGAAGAATTATACAAGCTGGGGTAGTAACTATTAGCACCTCAGATTTATTCGACACTATAAGACAGGAGTAAACAAACGATGAGCTGTTGTAATATTCTCTATCGCTTTCATACATTGCAAACACGAGGATACTCGTGATCAGTCAACAATGTGTCAAGTATTACATGGTACTACGGTACTACACTATCATGCTCAAAAACATTTCTACTCGCAATTCTCGACTCCATTTCGCAAAGCAGTCGCTTACTTTCCTCGAGCTATAAAATGCCCTCCATTTTAGGGGCGCTGAGGCAACGATCATTGTATTGAGAAGAAGACCATCGTTATTTCGCGCGTGTTTCACATCCTTTGATTGTTGAACCTTCGCCGTGGACGTGCAGGGCCGCTTTGAATTAAACCAGGAAAATTTGCCGACCTGACCAGAACCCGTCGTTCCCGACGTATTAATTAGAAGCTCGCCCTTAAAGCACCTGCGCGGTCTGGCCTTAAAGTACCGCGCCGCGGTCTGGCGAATTCAGTGCTCGGATTTCACGTAGCCAGACTGGAGTTTAGTACACCGTGGGGGTAATTATTCAACCGGCATCTCCCGTGGCAAGGGAGAGTCACGCGAGGGTACAAGGGGGTGGCGCGGTGGGGAGAGCACACGATGAAGAGAGGGTTTCTGAGCGCGTCATCCATCACTCCGGTAACGTACGCATGTATTTCGCGAACGGCCCCACAAGTAATTGGGCAAGCGTGGAGGAATCGTTTCCTACGATGAGCGGTATAACAAAGATTTCGAGGATATTTGTGCAACAGCCTTGTGAATAATAGAATCGAGCTCGTTCAGACGCAACTCTTCGCTCGGTGAGCTCGAGCTAGGTTGGTTGTTGACATTGTAAGGTTGTAGAAATTTTGGGTTCCTTGGAGAAGTTATTCGTGATGTTTGATGGAATTTAGGTCTGGTGGTTGAGAAAAATAGAAGTTCGTAGTTCCATTGCATGGTATAAAAAGAGTTTATGGGATTCCTAGAGTAAATCAAAGTAGGTAAGTGAAATAAGGAAATTATACCAAATGAAGTGTAGCCTAAAGAAGAAAAATTTGCACAGTATTAAAGCATCAATATTATTATATTTATTTGTAAATTATACTTTGTATGTCATACATGTTTTTCAAGCCTTATGAATACATAAAATACACCGTTTAAAAATAAAATATGAAGCAATACCAAAATCAGCAGGATACAGAAATATTTAAAACCAGTTAGCATATCGTTAAAGTTATTTAGGTGTGTTTAATTCGTTGAAAATTTCGCTTCGCGAAGCCATTTTCGGTAATGTAAGTCACGGAATAATTTCTCAGTACAAGGAAATAACCCACCGAACCCTTCCAATTAAACGAGATAACTTGATATTACCCGATCCGAGGTAACCTAAACTGCACGCTTGAACGAGATTGCGAAAGTTTTCATGGAAAGTAACGTTCATCCATAAATCGCTTTTGGCCGTGACTTTGTATGGTTTTCCCATGCGCTAGTCTCTTTGGAGAAGAAAAATTGAAGCGATACCACAGAGTACGGCGTAAAAGAATTCTAATCTTCGATCGTTCGTTTAATTTTATTTGATTTGCAGAGGCATTAGGGAAATTTTGTGCTGTCGTAAACTTTTTTCTTGGTACCCTTACTTTATTTCTTTTGTGAAACTTTACCCTGCTTTTCCAGTGAAATTTGTTAACTTTTCACCACGAGAATCTACAAACTCGATACACGTGCACAAAGTGAAGATTCACGTCGGATGCGTTGTGTAATTGAAAATCCATGATGAAACGATCGCAAACCATCGGCAAATACGCCATCATGCATGAGAAGGGACGTAACGAGGCACCTGTAACAAGGTTAAACCGTGAGCTCGCGGCGTGCTAATTTCCATCGTGGATTTAATGGCACTTAAAAGCGCCGTTAGATTAAACGACGAGTGAAATCTAATCAACTTCATCGTCGTGCTCGCTCACCGTGTCGGTGACCTGTTAATTTCTTACTTCGGAACAGCCAAGGACGAAGAACAAGCCGACTTGGAAAATAGAAAGGATTATGAGACAAAGCACCCCGCCAAGAAAGAAAACAGAGACACTGAAAATATCGGGAATCAAACGCCTGAAAGTTCAACTACCAGACGATTCTGTGAGATAACAGAATTTTTTGCAGATAATGAGCTCTACATTAAAGTATCGTATTACTAGTGCAAGCAATTTATCGAAACTTAAACGTTTCAGGTTTGTAACACTAGGAAGAATTGTTTTAAAATTGAGCAGCTTGAAAACAACAGTGATACAACTTGAAGTACAGTAATACAAGACAGTTTAACCATTTGACACCACTAATGAACTAGCACTCTGCTAAAAATCCAACAAAGTGGCTTTCAATAATGCGGCTTGATATTTGAAGGTCGCTGGCAGGATAGACATAATTATTGTCATAACTATCAGCACCAGTGACAGCATAAAAGCTAAGAGAATTTCAATTGAAAAGGTAAGAATTACCAGATATGAAATTGCAAGGGGTGGTAAGACAAATCGTTGACGTCGGCTGCGAAGCAGATTCCGGTGGCGCACGCCTACGCTTTGCTCGCTACGATTTTTATTGGTCCGCTGGCGTGTCGTTAGTATTCCTCGCTATGCGGAACCAGCGTCGGGGGAGGCGGTGAACAAAGAAGCAATGAGAGAAACCAGGTGGGGTAGGGGGTTGGAGCGTGGCGAAAGTCGTTACATTGGCGTTCAGAGCGACAACGCGCCACGTCGTTCCAATTTATAAAGCTGCCTGCGAAATTAAGAACCTGTAAATCTGCGATTCCGAATTAGTATTCCGTCTGACGACCAGTCGCGTCTCCGTGCGCCTGGAAATCGGCGTTCTGGATGGCGTCGTGCAGCCGCCATCGGGACAAAAGGGGAAACACTGTTGGGAACGGCCAGATGGAATACAGGATGATTCCGAGGTAAACTGGAAGTGTATAGAAGGTACAAGAAATTTTTAATATTATTTGTATCATTTCTTTTATTTTGTTTTTTAACAACATAATATGTTACATAACGTTAAATACGATAACAATGTTGTGTATTCAACCTCCAAAACACTTCAAACACAATATTACCAGTGTTGCACTGCCTCCAATTAAATATGTTGTTATCGGAACGAAGAAAAATACGTCGATCCGCGAACGATATTAATTATACCAATAACGTCAAGTGGAAACGATGACGGTCGAGCATTCGCGCAGCAAGGGACGATCATAATCGCATAAGAATCTACCGATCGTTCTGCTTTTAATACAAACGCTTCACACCGACGCGGCGCGTAACACAATTCACTAATTAATGGTAATTATTAATCGTACGCTGTTGGTATTACAAACTACGCCATTTATTGACTTGAATGTCGATTCGATTGATCCAATAATGTACCCCTGTCGGATACGTGTCCTGGCGATAGTTAATTGAACGATAATTTCGATTTGATCAAACGACTAGACATTAATTTCCACGGTCTGTTAAATTTCATTTGTTAAGAACGCGCTACACAATGCGCAGTTAAACCCTTGAATGGGAAATTTCGTTCTAATCAAATCATTCTTGTAATTCGATATTCATAGAACGAGTTATCGATTCTACGTAACTTTCTGCCATTACGACTTTCAGTTTCTATTACATTCGAATAATAGGATCTTCGTGTTTCTAACACATTTAATTTTGTTTTCAATAAACGTCGTAGCGAAATTATTTTTATTAAATTAATTCTAGTTAATTTAAGCAACAGAAATTCCGTTGTTGCGTCTTCCTGCGATATAGCGATCTCTACCTCGAAGCGTTGCGCAAGAAGCATTTTCTGCGAAAGCACGCGAGGAAGGACATTGGACGCTTGAGTGACGACTAAGACGACGGAAGAAGATACCTTTGAGTTAGGTCCAAAGATTCTTGGTTAAGTTTACACGCAGGCCAACCGCAGTGTCAGGTTAGAATCCTTGGCAAATGGACAGCTAGTCAAGATGCGCGCAAGTGGATGCAGTGGAAGAACGAGTTGGAAAATAAACGCTATCTTTCGGGTGTCTCAAAACGTTTGGTCAACCTGTGTTGCATATTTTTATTAGAAATAGAACCCACTTTTATTAGCTATTACCATCTCCATATTCTTGATGCTTCATGAAATTAACAGGAAATGCAAACCAAATACATTGGAATTGTGGAGTGTAATTGTTTGAGCAAATATACTTAGGTCACCCTGAAACTCATCTCTAGTTAAAAGTTATTAGATTTCTTCAATACTTGATAATGTTACAACAGTTAATTCCAATATCGATATCCCATCCCTAGTAGAGCATTACTTCATTTCACTGTTGACACACAAACTCAATTAGAGTGCTAAATCTATTTCTATATTGACATTCAAACTCTATAGAGCTACCAGTGTATATTTAACTCGACGTCGAAGCTCTAGCAGAATACCTGTGCGCACTCCATACTGGTATTCAAACTGTACCAGTTCATTTCTGTATCGACATCCAATCTGTAGCAGGCTGGCAGTTCATTTCTATATCGTCATTCAAACTGTGATAGAATGGAAATTTATTTCTATATCGACAATCCAACTCTAGTAGAGTACCCGTGTCGATATTCAAACTCTAAGTATCAGTTCGGAATCTAGAATAGTGAGAGTTCACTTCGACATCAACACTGATCTATAGCACTGTCAACTCCATTTCTATGGTGACATTGATCCATTGTATAGCGTCAAGTCCATTTTTATATCGCAATTCATTTACAGTAGAGTGTCAATTCTATTTTGTGCGAATACTCAAGTGTTATTGTCTCTCTATGTCATCACTCAATCTTTGGTATGGTATTGGTTAATTTTAATATTGTCGTTCAAGCTGTAATAATTAAAATAGTAGTTGATTTCTATGTCCATCTTTAACTGCATTATTATTATATTTCCAATCATTGCATCGCTGTCTTCATTTTCATTTGTTATCAGTCATACTTTCAACTCAATATTTCCAATTCTTCAGAGTATGAGTCAAGAATCATAATATAAATTTAAATTTAATTTCATCTATCCAAAACTGCGAAGTATGATGAGACAGTCACTTTTGGAGTGATCCACCTTTCTTTGTTTTCCCTTTTGAATACTTGAAGCTCAAATCTTTTTTATACTTTAATAATTTTAAACAAGAACACCAAGGTATCCAAGCAACAGTCATCCAAGAACTGTCCTCGAACAGTCCAACAGTCCATCCTTCAAGTTGAACAGTGTCCTACGGTACCGTATGTATGAAGACGTTAAGCGTGGCGATTTTCTCTTAGCGCACGTTCCCCAGACACGATCTTCTCGTCGCATCCCAGCTATTTCCGACTTGCAAAGCGTGAAACGAGCTGGACCTGCCGATCGTTCGTAGCGGTTTCTAAATCGAAGCGATCCGTGCGTAGGCGCGCTAACTGCCCTCGTTATCGCCTATCGAAGAGGCAGTTCTTGTCTCTAACTGCAGCGAACTGGTTTTCCCTATCCTCCTCTGGTTCCCCCCTCCCCCCTATTTTTTTTGTTCTGTCTCGTACACGGAAGCGTTTTCCTCGAAATGTTTTCATTCATCGAGAGTCATAGACACGGTCCATTGTAACACTTTCTGGGTCAGGACCAAACGAGTTCGCGTAACTCTGTGAATAATGAAACGCGCTCGATCGACTATTGGACGAAGTTGACGCATCGGCAATTGTCCGGTTAATGTATACCGTACATAACGGGGTAGCAACCCCTGTGCGTTCGAGAGAAATGGAATTATTTATACCGCGAAGTTGAGTCGACGAGTTGCGCGCATAAGCGTCCGAATGTGCTCGGTCGATCCACTGGAGTTTTTATTCCGCGTTTCGTTCACGTGTAGAGGCGATGAAAAAAGGTGGACGTTCCGGTTTTAGTCGACAGTTAGGAAACTATGGATTTACTCGAGTAAAAGTAAGTCAAAAGTGTGGGAGAATATTTTTACATGGTAGGCTTCGTATTTGGGAAAATTGATTTTTGGCTTTAGCATGCTTTAATCACCTGTAAAGCATATTTAATCAAGATTTAAGTTCAAATTTTAAATTTCAAACGTATCTCACCATCATATCTTGTAAATCATGTCTAAATGGCTTTCCTATTGATGATCGACCATCGGAAGTCAAAGACCTGACGTCAACACGCAATCACTCGCGATGTTAACACTGGAGTAACGTCCACTATAAACAAAATCGATGGCTCGTCGATCTGGATCAACGGATATCGTCAACTCAGTTCCAGCTGTAAGCGTTGTCAAAGAACAGTTAACATGTTGACTATGAATTTTGAAACTGCGCGCCGTGAACCGCCCGGTCCGTTGAATTCGTCAGCGGGACCGGACAGAAATTCGTGTTCACCGTAGTGTAGACAGGAGTTCACGAAACGACCAAATTTGCATTCTTGACCGCAAATAGCGGCAGAGGGGACAGCACAGAGATGGCGGCACGACGGTGCAAGGAGACGAAGCTAAACTGGCACAAACGAGCTAATTTGCTCTCATTAGTGTGACTGCGTACATCGTCCTCGTTATGAGCGGCGCCGTGTTAATTACACTTACACGTTGTCCGAACAGGGAGATAATGCATCCGGTCATCCAAGGCACCCTCCGGTATGTGTACCTGCAGAAGAGGAATGGAAACGGTGGAACACACTCGAAGAATACCCACGAACAATCCTCTCGTTTCGACTCACTCACCAGCTCGAATTTAAAATGGCCGTTCGCCATTCGAATCGAACATCAGATATACATGGATAAACTTTACATTGGTATATGTATATATAATGAAAAATTTATTTGGAAACCTATCAAACCTATCACTTAATTTAGACAAATTCCTTCAGTAAGCACAGAGGGTATGAATATTTATGGGACTGACTGAATATTATTCCCACCAGCAAAGAATCTGATACATGAGATGATTGGAAAAAATAGTATCAATATAACCACATAAAATATTATAGACTGCAAAGTCCAAGGAGAAATAAAATCCACTTCCTGTATCCCACAATTGCTCGATTTTCCATAAATCAGAGATACACCTATCCAGGCGACGAAGCTGCGAGCACCTGGATGTAGTCGGCGTTCCTCGCGGCAACGAGGCTGGCGCAATAAAATCACAGACAGGTTGTCTACGCGACGAAGGAGGAGAGGAGGAGGAGAGGCATAAAAGTAAAGCGGCACCGTTGAAAGCAATAACAAGATGACAAAGTGCACCGGAATACTATCGAAGGAACGAAATAATAAATTGTAGGGAACCGTAAGACGATAAGGCGATATATCGAGGAGAACGGCGTGTCGTTCACCGAAGGTGACCGTGCGCAGGAGGTGCGAAGAGGGAACGGAAAAGGGGAGAAGCAGTGGAAGAGTTGCTGATGAGGTAGCCATCGCGCAGAAACGCTGCGTGGCGTGTGTGTATGTGTGCACGTGTACGGGCGTGTACGTGTGGAAATAGCCAGCGACGCGCCAGATGCTGCCTGCAGCCGATGGAAATGTAAAACTGTGACAACTCCCGGAATAAAGTGGCTGAATAAAATACAACTAAATCCCCCGCCGGTTGCCTACACGACGACCGTGGAACTCCGCGCGAGCTAAGGGGGTTGAGACACGCTGCAACGTCGGGACTACCACACGTTACCACCGAGAGCCGTTCTTATATGAGATAAAGCGTCGAAGAGAATTTATCCACGAACGTAACAGCAAACCTCGCGCGAACATCTGCATCGCGATTCGCTACCGAGCAGTTTCGACATGTCCCTGGAACTCTTCGTTTTTCTTTTCTTTTTTTAAATGGAAGAATATGTTAAAGAACATCAGTCTAATTTTATTTTGTTCTTCAGTGGGTGGTATGTGTATTTACAGCTATGAATTTTCATTATTACAGTCAAGGAAGAACAAATTTTAAATGTTATAAAGAGTGCAAAGGGTTTCTCTCGTTAATGAAATAACTAGCTCGAATTTCTCACTGGTGGAAGATCGTTTCGCGCAGCTGGAAGTCAAAGTCAAAAAGCGAAACAGATCGTTAGAGTTAGCTGCTACTTAGCGACGGAAAATGTGCATCATGCACGAAAGGGGATTGCTCTGGGAGACGAACAATGTTACACTGCCTAGTACTTTCCTCTTTCTCCCTGTATCTCGGCAGTTCCCCTCCTCGTTATATATCCCTTCTATTCCTGCCTTTGTCATGAGATATTGCGGTTGCTAAATGGATTCATCAGCATTACCACGTCAGTCAGCTCAACCCTTGCGGTGGTTCACCCTTTTCATCCTTGCATCAGACTTCTCTCATCTTCGTCAATACACTTCAACTGGTGCATGTATGCCTCGCACACTATAGCGTCAAGGATTAACGCGTGACGCGCTAAAAATTGTTAACATTCTGACTGGGTTCGTCTAAAAAATATTTCAAGAATTCATATTGTAAAAGATTTTTCCAAAAAGGACTTGAGGATTTTGCTTTTCCATGACAAAGCATTTTCTTTATTATTAGAAGTGGTTGTAAGAAGAAATAAATACTCCCCTACTTCGTGTCTACAAGAAGATGGCTCCAATATAGAATCATAGTTTTGTATATTATAGTATATTGACAAGGTACATAAGTAGCTAGAAGTCTTAAATACTTTTACCGAACTTTAAAGTAGAAATGTTAAGGCACCAATCAGGCTCACTTTCCTTCGCTTATCCACCTTCTCGTTGACGCATATTACACTGCATTCAATCTACCCTTGCGTCACGTCTGACGAATGTAACATGGCGACTCATACCAAAGCTCCACACTTTTAAAAACCGGTGGGAATAATCACATGACAGTTACAGAAGGAATTACCGGCGACACTTGGCCAGTATTATGTACATACCAACACCAACATCAAGTTTCAACTGCAAGTTACTATAACTTCCTCATTTGCCGTCAAATTCGAATTTTAAAGCCCGCCGTTTCCCTCCGCTGTGCCCCCATCTCTTCGTGGAAGCAGCTCCTGTCCAACGCGAAGGAATTAAACGGAACAGCAATTTCAGCTCGGATCCACCGGCGATATTTATTGCGCGGCGCAGGTACGCGCTCGGGGCGCAATATGGCACGCGTACGTTGTATGGTGTGTCGCCGTCATTTATTACACTTTTAACGGTCGGCCGTGTTTCGGCGTGGCCGGTCATCGTTTTTCCGGTTCGAGGATCCCGCGAAAGAGGTAAACGCGCATGGCTGTCAGCGGGCTCGCGCTCCCGTGGACGCGAACGGCTCACAATTAAATGTCTCGTTAACCAATGCCAACCCGCGCGACTTTGTCCCGCGGGACAATGCCATTCGTACCCGGTCTTGCGTGGTCCGTGCGTTGGAATCCTTCAAAGACGCGGGAACGGAGGGGGGAGGAGAAAAAAGCGGGAACGCAAGCTTTTGCTCGAAGGCAGCGAACCCGGCGCGCTGCGTATGCACGCGCGTTGCATGCAAATTATACGCCGACGGGACCCGTTGCAGAAACAGGATCTCGTTTGGAGACCAGCTCGTTCGCATCGGGTTAAATTCCTTTTCAGAGCGCGCTCGCAGGTGCCATAATTTGTTGCATGCGCGGCAGGGAAATCTGAATAGACGACAAGTTCAATGTTGGCCGCGACATTGTTGAACGAACGTGGTTGTCATGTTGTGTAAAGAGTGCTCGCAGCATGGGTCTTTTGGGGATGACGTTGCAAGTGAGGTCTGTCGTTTAGGTCGAATGCCCTTATTTGTGCACATGAAGAAAGACCAGTTTTCCTCGAAAACTGCACTATTAGGACTTTTTATTTTTATTTCTTCCATGCTAATTTTAGTCCAATTTAACCCTAAAAGTTGAATTATATTAGTATCAGAAAAAAAAAATAGTTCAGGTCTTATCAACTCGATTATGTAGTGTTTCAGCAAACGAAATCGATTTGTTAGAGAGGTAAAACATCGTATCTTAGTCTAGTGATACTTTCGTCATCGATATTTACTAGGATTGAAGCATAACTATTACGATCAACCGAAATAGTCTTCTTTACAGATAACTGTTACGAGGATCCATCGTGGAGAAAAATCGTTCAGTTACTTAACAATATTTTGAGCGAAATAATAACGATTATCCTAGTTATGGATATTATCCCACTACTTTTATTTTCCGAATACCAGTTAGGGAGATGAGCACTTTTCCGAGGCAGGCGGTAATCATGAAATGTTCGTAGGCTGAATTCTCCGGCACCCAATCGGATTACATTGCGCCAGTATATTAGCCGTATCCCCTGTAACGGGTGGCCGTGCGCGGAGCCCAGTAAATATTACAATTAGTCCGTTCGGTAACGATGTAACTCGTTTACGCGGCGGTTCCCCTAGTCGCGCATAATAGCCAGTATGGCGCGACACTGCGATCCCGAACAACGCGGATCGAGTCCCATGGCGACGCACGGACCGCCGTATTACACGCGGCGAGCATTACGGAGCAATCGTCCGGTGGTCGAATCGAGTGACTCCCGATTCCCAATGCGCACTCCATACAGCCACGTCAGCCCAATTTTGTCGGAAAATACGCGTCGTTATGCGAGCGAACGGTAACTCGAGCTCCCGGACGCTGATGCGCCTATCGCGGCGTTAATTAATAAATGGGGATTCGATTTGCCGGGGGGATAATTGAGGAATTAACAATGCTCGATCGACCAATCGTTAGCTGCTCGACTTGGAACAAGCTGTTCATCTCACGCGCGCCGCAAGACATCGCTGCCACCGGTGCAGTGGTGTGCAAAACCTCAGATCCAGAGAATTATTATAGGATAGGAAAAGGTAAGAAAATTGGTTAAAAAAGTGGAGCTAGGAAAGGAGGTTCAATTATTAATTTAAGAGGGGGGGGGGGTGAAGAATTAAATTTTAAGGAATATGTAGAATAGAATTGAAAACGAAATTGAGGACAAGACAAGAGACTTGATATATTGAATAATTTAGTAACAGAGGAAGTAGTAATAGAGTTGAAAGAAAGTGAATCCAATATCGATACTTTTACTTTTCAGAACCCACCGAGTATCAGCATCTTTCTAACCCAAAATGGCGGCGTTCCCACACTAGTACTAAGCGCGATCTCGTGTCGAAGTCGCAAATCACTTCTGGCTACATTGCGCTTTACTTAACACCTCGAAGACATCATCGTATACCAGTCTAGTTTCCATCGGTACAGGAACGACCGGTTCGAGTCCGTCTCCCAGTGATGCGTGCTTGTAGAATGCAAAAGGTCGATGCCTGGACCGTGTGCTTAGCAGCAACGCCAGCACGTGTCGGTTCCTATCCGAGCGTACCTCGTGTTCCACGGTTCTCTTTGTTTTCGCTTGTTCCATTTGAGATCACTCCATTATACCGTGCACGGTGTATCGCGAATGAGAGAATCGAACGCTATTAACGTGTTACCGCGCCGATGCATCGACGTTAAAACAAGAGAAACGCCGGATAGTCTTCCGAACATTAAGCGTCGAAGATAAACAGTCGGCGAATCTATGTTTACCAGACCGCATGAACGCGATACCGTGTACCACGCCGCGCGATACATGCAGGATCCTTCGAGGACGACGTAAATCAAGACGCTCGTTTATAGTGGGGTTTAAAACCTTTCTGCGACGCGGCGCTAGAGTATCATTTAAGCGTGCACGGAGTCCGCGCTCCGAAGCGGTGCTGCGCGCGACGAACACAGTTTCTTGCGATGCGAGTCGGAGTCCCGCTTCCTCGAAGCATTAAAAACACTGGGAAGTTGGCGACAGTCGCGATCCCATCGGAAACTTCCCCAAAAATGGGAAAAACAGACTCGCGTGGAAAATTTGTTCTACAGAATGGAGCAGAGTTTCGAGAAGATTTATGAGAAAAATTTTAAAAAATCTTAATAGTATTGTTCTCGAGGAAAACTGGTCTTTTTTCGTGAGAACAAACAAGGACATTTAACCTAAACGATACTGTCGATAATGTATGAGTCCTCAACTAATTTTTCTGTCCTCAATCGTGGACGTCAGGTCTGAAGGGGTTAATTCCAACCCACTGGTAAGGTTAATAGCGATCTCCGTACATCTCCCCGAAGGATCCTAAAAAACCCAGTGCCAATCAGAAGGAAAATACACATTCTGTTCTCGTGAAGCATCGAAGAACGTCACACGTCCTCAGATTAATTCGTCACGGAATTAGTCGGACCGTTCCTCGAGCGCATAGAACGTCTCGTAAAGATATCAGACGAGTTTCGTGCTCGAATTTATATCGAAACCAGGCCATGAAAATCCCTGTGCGTCATGATTTCGCGTCGCGTGGCGTCACCCGTAAGGAACGGCGAGGCAGAAGCTCTCCTGCATTTTTCACGGGCAATTCTTCAGAGGAACTCGCGAACGCGCCCCCCCGTGCCGGTGCGGTGAAATGCATTATTCGTGGATCACAGAGGGAACGGCGAACTTTTCAATAAACTCATGGGAATCGACAACGCGGGAGGATAGGATGTGTGTCGCCCGAAACCGGCGACGGTGCCGGTAGCAGCCCTGAAATATTAAACGAGCGAATGCGGGCTGCAGTATGCATCCGTGCATACCTGTGTACCCAGTGGCTGGCGCACACTTACCGTCGCATTGATATTTCAGATTTTAGCACTTGTAATATTGTGTCGAAAGTAAGCACGGAACATCTCCAGACTCGTATTCTTTGTCCTGGAAATTTACCACCCTCTGGAGCCTGGAATTCTCGAGTACCGAGACCTGTTAACACGAGGACAATTTTTTTTGGGGGTCAGAAAAGTTTTAATAGTCTAGAGGAAGAAGATTTTGTATTGGGAGAAGAATGTAATAATTTTTGGGTTGGACGTACAACTTTCAAGACTCTAGAAATTCGTAACGGTGAAAAAGGATCTCGATACTTAATTTTTAGAGGGACCTGAAGGAAACCACACAAACAACTAAAGTAGATAATTTCGCTTTCCTCATCCATGACTTTTATTTGCTTAAAAATGTTCCCGTTGGGTAAGGATGGTTCAAGCGTAAACGACAGTTGTAAATAATCGGGCGTTCTTAATTTCACGATCACCAGGTGGGTCGAAGCACGCTGTAACGAGCAGAAACTTATGAGCCATGAGAAAAAGGAAATATAACGTCGCACCCCTTACATTCTATCTAGCAGCCGTTTAGCCAACCATTCGCTTCGCTTCCCCGGCTATGTACTCTCCAATAACTTCCCGATAGTCGGGACGTCACAAGTTCCAACGAACGAGTGGACTGTTTATACGCTTCCAATAACCGCAGAACAGTTGCCAACTGTCGCACACGTCGATTTCCACGGTCCTTCCGTTCCGCGAACTTACTTTCTGTACTTGCCAATCTCGCCGGGGATGTTCCAATGTAATCCCAATTTCGGAATTCTTCGTCGCATTCCGCTCGGCACCCTTCATAGCTGTCCTACTTAATAAGGAGGAACGGGGAACGGGCGCAACGTGAGGAGAAGGAAAAAAAAAGGTCGATTAACTTTCTCACATTCTGCCGAGTTCATTTGAAACGGTATTTTATGTTTCACGGTGTTCAAGGAATTCGCCGCGGCGAACGAGGCAATATCATCCCTGACGGAAGAAATTGAACGAAAACGATAAGACTGGTAAGTAACGCCCTGGATTCTGTTGGGGTTGCTGCATCCCTGAACATTCTTCTTTATGAGATTGCTGCAGGTCGAATTCTTAATGAAACTATCAAGGAGGAAAGTTGTAGTTTTGGTAAAAATGATATTCATTGGTCGGTACAGTATCAGGATACATAATTCATTATATAAATATCACAGGTAAATTCTATATTAAATACTACACCCGAAAAAATGATTAATTATTTATCTACATAAACTTCGATAAACTTTATTCGAATGTCTTCGTTATACATTCAATTTTTGGTTTGAAATAGTCAGTTGGCAAAGTGTGAATACGAATAAAGAAGTCCAGAGTGTTGGGTCTGAAAAGACCCACGCTCCAACCTAACATCAACTAACGTATCCGCTCCACTTGTTTTCCAGAGAAGGTGATTTCTAAGAGCCCACTATATCAGGCGATTTCGAGAGTTAATCGAGCATTTCGGTAGCAGCGGAACCACCCACGTAGACACGCGGAATGGGTAACATGTGTCTGCATTCGCTCGCAGCAGCCTGTTTCGCGCGTCGCGATTAATCTTACATGGGTTCTGCGAATTTCGTCTCGGGACATCCTCGCCAAGTGCGACCTAAAGGCTTGCGAGTGGTTGCTGAAACATGTGAAAAACCGACAACCTTCCGGTCGGGTGGGGGTAAGATCGCGAGGAGAGATCATCAACGTGATAAAAGGCATCCCGAAGCTCATCCGAGAAAAAAGGAACACCGGTTTCCCCGCCCCGAGGTCCGCTTCCTTTGTGTTTGGACTCTCGCGTCTTTCTTTCCATTTTTCGTCTCGCGGGGAAAAACGGATCGGATGGGAAATGTCGCCCCGATCGATCGAGCTGTCCTACATAAAAAGTTGGACGATTATAAAACTTTAAGAAGTGGACAGAAATTGATACTAATTTCACAGACGACGCATTATCCTATAGGCCAGCGCTACTTGAACTTTCTCCGCTCGCGACTCCACGAGACTAAATTATTAACGACGCCCAGTTTTATTAAATCTGTAGTCAATGTGAATCCATCCATCGACTTGTGATTTTACGAGTTAAAAATTTTATTTCGAGGGTGTTTTGAGTTCCAGTGTTCTTCGAATAAGAAGTGACTATTCCAATTTACTTAAGGTATCTAAAGAAATAAAAATCAAAAAGAATTATAAATTATATTCAACATTCCATAGATCAATAGAAGTCAATTCGTCGATACTTGCTACCGATAATGGCATAACAAGCAAAAACGATTATAACGCATCGATTTTGTACTGTCATCGCGAAGATATAAGGCGCCATCGCACGGGAAGAATTAATTCGTGGGAGACTGATGCGTTCCGGTGGGCAGGAATAATTTAATAACGTTGAATCAACGCGAAAGTAAATAATAATGCGAAACAGAAGAAAAATATACCGGGTTCCGTGGAAAAATGACTGCGTTCGAGGCCAGGCATCGCGTTTTCAATTTATCCACGTTAACCTGCGTTGGCGGCTCGCTAACGATGCTCGCCTGGATTTAAACTAACTTGCACAACGAAAGGATTACGAGGACTGTGCATTAATCGAGGTCAAAATAAAGCTTCGAGATTCCGAGTCGGGTTATCCATCAATGCTACAGCGAACGATAAATCAAAATCGTTCTATTTACCTCCGGGACGCGTCTACTTTTATTCTTATTAATTACGTTGGCCAGTCGCCGTCGAGTCGTCGGTTCTAACAACGACGCCTCTCTCGTTGTTTCAGCTGGTTGAAAAGCCGTGTTAAATAAGCGCGTACGAGAAGGATGAACGTCATTGTTGTAGATACCAACTATGGAGATCGTCGTCGCCGATGGAAGAGAAGGAAGAGCGTAATTTGTCAAGTGGTGACGCTAAGCTGTCAAGTTCTCTGCGGAGCATCGTACGTCTCTTGGAGGCTCTCTTTTGATACTTCCGTGCGACCGTGATCGCTGCCACCTGAAAGTAACCATAAAATCCAAACTAAACCGAGTGTTCTGCCAATATCGCAGCGGACATCGTTTCGACGTGATAGACTTTGCGGTTCGATCAGAACACTCCATAGGACTGAGTTTACGATGGCCCTAGTCGCTGTGTTTGAGATTAGAGGATTCTAGGTGAAGATTAAAAAATATTCTAAAATGAAAACAAACTTTAAGGGGGGAAATAGGCTCCTGTCTCCAAAAAAAAAGAGTTGTAAGTTCAAAACGAAGCATATGAAAAAGAAAAAGTATTGCTATATGGTGCTGGAATCGTTGATTAACCAGTATCCTCCATATTTTCCGACGAAAGACTCCGAAAAAATTACAATATTCATTTGAATATACGTATAAAGTATTCTCAATGTTTCAACAAATATTCTTTCATTAAGAAAAAATTCATACATATCATTGAAAAAAAAAAAAAAAAACGTAGTCCTATTTCACCCCTTAAACCCATCGGATACAAAACTGTCAGTCACACAAGCGACTGCTGTCAGGCTCCTCGCGAACCCCTTCACCCACGAAACAATACCCTTTATAATTTCTGGCATAATGGCAGAAACGGGGTCAAGTGTTCAGCGGATGTAGCCAGCTGGCGTTGATATTCCGTCTCCCAGGTTCGACCCAGTGTTCGACGAATGCCTATACGAGCGCGGCGGGGAACACCTTGGACGTTCTTGAGACTGGAAGTTGGGGTAACTCGTCCAGTTCCGTGATTACAGCTAAATCGTCGACGGCACCGGCTGGTTGGTAACGAAGTCGGTGCCAAATTACCAACAATGGCGCGGAACCCGGGGAATCGCTTTCCCGCCCAATCTAAACAAGCGGAGCATAAAGTTACCAACTTTCCCGGCACCGGTTCACTTTGTCACCGCTGCCTTCGCAGCCTGGACGGAAGACGGGCGTCTCGGCGACGAACTCGCGTCGCTGGGCAAATGACTTAACTCGATTGCCACGGAAATCGAAACGAACGCAACGTTCTGACAAACAATCAAACTTGCCCGATCTTGTCCTTTGGAAATTCTCTAATTATTCGGGAATATTGTTTTCCTTTGTACGTTGGAATAAACTGCTGCAACTTATTCGATGATTAAGTTATGTTAAGGGTAAAATGAGGATAGAATAAGGATAGTATAGGGATAGTATAAAGATAGATTAGGGATAGATTAAGCAATATTTTGTAATGAGATGTAAGTGGAAGTGGAGGCTAAGAATGGTCTAAGAATGATTACAACTGTGTTTGAGGAAGCACTTCTGATCACAGATTATGAGTTTTATTGCAATTATTGCTACCAAGCAGTAATAACCGCCCACGCAATAATCTAATAACCCCTACACCGCCCCTATATTATCCATCGGGTCATCAGGTATATGTTTTTATCTAACATTGCGACGGTCTGTTACAACACGAATTTTTTTCACAGCACAGATACCACTCCGGCAAGAACACCGACATAGCTGGCACAGTGACGGACATTCTCTCCCACGGGGGATGAACTACTTTTCCCGCGTAGACACTGCCCACTACAATTTTCTGAATTGCATCCCGTTTCCTGGTCCTTGTTCCCTTTCTACATCATCGTCCTGGATGTTTCGCGTCTTTATGAGCGTCCCGGGAGATCGATGCGTTCGCTTCGAGATACTCGCGTTAGCCCACTTTCCGGAACGGCACTCGACCATAAAGGGAGATAAGGAGGGCAAAGTTCCGCGGGAGTAAAAAGTTCTAATGCCCGCGCCCGTCCGCGAGCATTTAAAATCCGTAAATTTTCATAACGTCCGCGCCAAGTTTCGCCCCACGAGCCATTAGTAAGGAACGACCCCATCGTTTCACAGAGAAGACGATGCTCCTCTCAGACAACACCGTCTTACGCGTTCCACCATGTTAACAGCTTCCACTACACTTTGATACTTTCAAGAAGAAATCGAGCGAGGTAAATATTCCATTTATCGGCGATGTTTTGGTGATTCGCACTTGGAACGACGATGGAAAATTCTGGGTATTACTTTTATGCGTCTATTATAGTACAAGAAGAGCGGAACATGTTGTGGAACGTGGAAAAGTGCAATATGTGACAAATGTGTACGTTTTGTCGAATGTCGTCGATAACTATTGAAAAATATTTTATTCAAATTTTTGTACGATGTTTGAAATGACCAAAAACCATTGACTATGATCAGACGTTTTTGGAATTCATATTAAATACATTATCTATATAAATGTAAGTAATTTTTGTAAACATGAAGTTTCATAATCGTTGAAATACAGTTAATTGATTTTCCGTGCGGAGCTTGTTGACTGACAGCGATTACTATTAAGGACCAAGATTCGCAAGATGATGGTATATGAGCCATTCTCTATGGATACAATGGTAATTAGTCTTATCTCCAGCCAACAAGATTGCGAGGCAGTGCTCGCGTAAGAGAGAAACAGACACTACAGCTAGAGGAGATTGTTTCCAAGCCGAATTCCAGCACGTTTCTCTTCGCGTCTACCGCTCTGCTAATATCCTGTGTCCAAAATCTAACATCGAATCTCGGTGTTCAAATGTCGGCGAGAATGCCAATTTCACCCTCTCGGAAACTAGTTCCGAATGAGTCGGGTTATCTTTCTAGACAGCAGATGACGACGGGGGGGAAACGATTTTCCTAACGAGCACGTACTAAATGAACCCAACCTCTGTACATTACGTGCAAGTTCAGCGAAATATTTATCAACCAGGACGACTCAATTCGAAACGTTTACTTTTAACTATTCGACGTTTTTTCTTTCAGAACTCGTATGCATATCTCTAATTTAGGCTTGATACTGTATGTTTTCTAGAAGTTTCATACTTGAAAACTTTCCAGTCAAGGCTTCTGAAGGTATTTAATTATAAAAAAAGGAATCCACACAATATATTCTGAACAAAAATCGTTATTAATTACTAGTGTTCTTGACTGCGTGGAAAGGGTGGTTTCCGATTTAATTAGTAAAATGTCTGTCAATTATTACCACGATAAAATTTATAGAAAAAATGAATGCAGCTGCAGGGAAAGGAGCTGGTGGGTGCGTGCGGTTCGTATTTAAACGACGAGTTTGATTTCTGGCCGGCCAATAACGACAGAAAAGTTCGACCGCGGAGAGATGCGCGGTGTAACCTAGTTTACAACTCGCGTACTTTTGATTACGCCGTCGAAAAATACAACGGCACCGAAATCACGTTTTAAGTACAGTTTCAGAAGTTAGCTTATAGGATCGGGGGAAATATAAGAGACTGGAAGTGGCGAAACTTGCGTAAAAGAAAGTTTGGCGAAAATTCTCAACGAAGCGAACAATCTTATCCTTCTCGAAACGCGGATATTTCTTAACTACTCCCAAAGCCTCGTATACAAGCTTTCGCTACCGCTACGTGAATGTTCAGGTAAATGAGGACACGACTGGCTGCTCGCGACGCCTTCGGCTTCACACATGTTCTTATCTTGTGTCTTTGAGTATCAACAAACAGTGTGGATTCCTTGATTGCTTCGAGTAAAATTAGTTGTATCAGTTGACTAGGATAACAGGTGTATTTTTGTGTAAAAAAAAGGATGTAAACGTCGATTTCTTGGTGGCATTCTGCGGATGCGTTTCAGGAGTGCCAGATGAGCAAAAGTTCCTTTGCTGTTCAGTTATGATCAATTATGGAGTAAAGATAGAAGGAACAGAGAGAGAAAGGGGCTCACGACTGTCCTCTCAATAAAATTCCGCGTTGCGCGGGACGAAATTATTTAAAGCAGACTGCTCTTTGAAATCATTCCCTCGCGGTAACCTACGAAGAAAAGCGAAGGGAGCATCTCCCTTAGCCCGACGAAGTGGGAGTCGTAAGAAAAGAGACCCTCCACCTCTTGGCTATAGGCAATTCGACTTTTCTGCCCTTTGAGACGATGATCTCGGCTGTAAAGAAAGAATCAGTCCCAAGTAAACCTCTTCACTAGAAGGACCTCCTGAATGGGGTAATGTACCAAAAGAAATTTTCTCTCCAGCCGATATTCCTACTGCGTGGAATGTCTGTAATCAGTTAAAAAATGCTTACTCGTTGGTTCCTTTCGCTTTCGATGGAATCAGGCTCTTATTGCGATTCTCGCGGCGGATTAATTAATTAAAAAATGGAACTAGGGAGAGTGGTTTACGAGCAACGCAGTTTTATGGGTATAGAGCCCTTCTTTTTGTCGAATCGATTTAGGTATT
This sequence comes from Hylaeus volcanicus, assembly GCF_026283585.1. NCBI lineage: Eukaryota > Metazoa > Arthropoda > Insecta > Hymenoptera > Colletidae > Hylaeus > Hylaeus volcanicus. The sequence goes on from NC_071976.1 coordinate 10,690,762, forward strand.
ATAGTTTCAATCGTTGTCGTTTCGAGAAGTAGACTCGCGTCAAAATTTAGCGACACTTAACTTTAGTAACCTTTGCCGGAAGTTCAAAGCGCGCGAAACGCAGGGTTTTATTTGTTTAATTCGTTTAGTCTCGTTAGTATAGTTGCCGTGTACCAGGAGGTATGCAGGGCACCTGTCCATCTCTCTAACTACCCCCCACTAAATTTTAATTAAAACTCGTGGACTACGCTAATTGGAAAAATAATATGTAGTTCTTGTGAGACCGATTGTTGCGCCATGTTATTTAATAACCTCGCGTTACTCGTGAACTATTTTTCGCCTGGATACGCGTTTCAGTAATTAATATTGTTGATACTTTCTCTGTTCAGGTCTGACAGTTATTTTTACCTGGCACATGGAATAGCTTCACACAATTAAATGACAACGATGCAAGTTTGTGAACTATGCCATTTATATTTCAATTCTAAATATTATCTAAATATGTTTGTCATTCAGACATAATGAACTTCCTAACTTAATTTACGAATTGTTTATTGTAGGTTTCAATACTAATATTTCTCACTTAGATCTATAATAAATTTCGATAAAATATGTATCAGGAAACCTATCATCATCTTACTTAAATGCGATGCAACTTTTGTTTCGAACCTTTTGACGCAAGAAGTAATTTATGAGCATGACTGATTCATTTAAAATATAAAAATCCTTGCAAAAGTCACAGTGGAATGGAAGCACGCTCCTAAACTCGGCGCGCAACACTTTATTCGTTATAACGAAACATAATAGGGTGTCATTAGAGTCTAATGTGTTTGTAGGCGCCTGCGTTTGCACGTCCGCTTAGAACGCAGCTTACGAACTCGATACAACCTAATTATCGCCCGTTCAGTGCGAACGCCGCGCCTAACCTATTATTTTCAACCGATAGTATAGGGACTAACGTAATTATATATCCATTCCTCTTTTGATGCGGTTTTAATCCGGTTCGCTTCGACAAACCCGTGTCCTTACATCGTTTCAACGCTCCTCGTGGCCCATCATTGAGACGAAACAACGAATTTCCGGCAGCGGTTCGCTTCTAACAAGGGTATCGCGTTGCACCTGTGCCTCGTGTGCCTGTCTTAATCGATTTCACGGCAATTATGAATAATGAAAACTATTACTGCTCCACGTCGACAAAATGGATATAATTCAGCAGTCCCTTCGTCGCGAATTGATTCTTCTTCTGCACGGTTGTACTTTTAAGCAGGTGTACTGGAATGTTTCGAGATCATTTAGAATTATTTAGGAACTCTGTAGTATACGAAAAATATAAACTGTGTCTCCTAAACAAAAAGAAAATGTGTATCATTTTTAATTCAGCAGAACCTTGACAACTCTTCATAAATTGATTCTGTTTCTGACGAGTTATATCTTCGAATGCATGATTTCAAAATAAATTCTATAGTGTGTGAATAGTAGTAATAACTATCACCTTCGCTAAAATAAAAATTTCTTTCTGCTATTCTCCCATAATTTCGAAAACAGCAAAACGATGACTTAAACCTTCCCAGGCCGCAACATATTTCATCTCAAACCAAGTCCCTCGCATCGAGAACGAGGAATGACAAATTTGACGTGGAACGACAGCAAAGAATCGCTCCTGAAGCACTTCTGTTATTTCACTCGCACGATTAAACCTTCGCGAAAGCCTCTAAAGCGTAAAAGGAAGTTTGTTGAACCCCGTACCTGTCTCTCATTCGCACGAATCGTGACACTTGCCCAGTCCTAATGAGTCGCACTTCCCTTGAAGGGTGGTTCGTAGGCCTTAACGATCGTTTACGTACTCGGACGTAAGTTTCTACAAATTGACGCGAAAAATGGGGGGAGAAGGAGACTCTGAAACGAAGGAACGAAAGAATGCAATAATAGAAAAGGCGTGCACGTCTTTCAAATGTCAAAGCAACATAGCCATTTTTCCCTCGCAATTATCCACGGATTTTCGTTGAGACGGGAATAGATATTTCGCGGTGGCCGCGCTCTCTCATTAGGGACCCTTAAAAAACACCTAACCCCGTTTTCAGTCTTCCATTTTCGGAACAGATTATCGGCCCCTTTGAATTCACACCCGGAATTAACGAAGATTCGGAAGCTAGTATCTTTTTTTTCCACCCCAATGACCAGTATTTAACGTGGCCCTTCGAAAAATAAAAGGCACGGCGAAGATCGATTTTATTGTAGGAGCGGCGGTCGTAACTGCTTGTTTGGGTTCGGGAAGCGGTGAATTTTACGGCGATTACCCTGGTCAAAAATATAGTGGGAAAGAAAACAACGCTCGCCATTATATCTTAATGGGACGGAGTGGTCACAAATCTCTCGCTAACGAGTGTCCTGACAAGAGAAGCTGCCTCGAAAGGTAGAGAACGACTTCGACAGGTGATTAACGCATGAGGGTACGTTGGGGAAAATGATTCGACTGATTCTTAGTAGAAAATTAAATGAAATGGTAACTTATTTTTTTTTATATGAAATACGCGCTGTACATCTCTGAGTGAAGATGACTGGAGGACTCTCAGTACGTTGAATTTAATTTCAACAATCTTAAATATCATGCTAAAGAATGCATACTAGTGTGTATAGTAACAAAAGTCGATCAAGCTGCTCTGAATTTATTACATTAACTGACATTGAATTCACTTAACAAAATATTTTTTGAATGAAAATATAAATTCCAGCAGAGCTGCTCGATGAAATCGTTTATCCGATAGTCTTGTTTCTGGAATCGATATCGGATAATCGAAGCACCATAGCGTATGAATATTAAGAAAAATGAGCATATCCTCGACAGGGTATAATGGAAAAAAGAATTGCATTCGCTGGTCGTAGAACGAAAGCGAGCCGTTGAGCTAAGAACCCGACGCGACAGCTGCTGCCTTTGTAGAGCCGGTCTTGTTTAAGGACCGATTTACACAGGTATTAGCGTGTAATGGGAACTAACTAGGGCCTCGTCGGTCCTTTTATCAAACTCAACGGCAATTTAACACGGTCCTAACTGCCCGAAATTGGTGGTGGATCGTAAAGAGAAGCCTTTCTTCCTGTCTGACCGAAGAATCGCAACAAAAGCTGCAGGACCACCGTTACAACTCCTCGAGACCATCTACGATGCAAATTTATGGTCCTCCTACTGGTTCTTTTTCAGAAAACACTTAATTAGCAGATTCCATCGGAACGTGGTGAATTACTTGTTGAAGGAGAATTCATAAAATTAATTCTTTCGAGACCTGGATTTCAGGTGCAGTTTTTCCTCTTACTTTGGTATTGATAGTTCAATCGTTCCTCTAAATGGTTTTAAACAAAGTACAAAATACATTGGGCTATATAGAAAAGATAAATACAAAGGATAGCAAGATGCAAAGGGAGTTGAATTTATATTCTTAAATTCGTGACACTTTGAAATATAGAGTAGTGCATAGGCAATTCAATTTGCATTTTAGAAGACGACACCTCCAAAAATAGAAAAATGCAAAGGGACTGCGAGTTTCATTCCTGAATACGTTCCACCTCGAAGAAAAACATAATAGAAAAATGCAAAACTGGTTCTACTTGGATTCCTGTATCTACAGCACCCCAAAAATAGAAAAATCGAGCGAACCTTCGACTTTTGGCCGCCAGCGATGGCTCGATCTTGGAAACTGAAACGTAAAACCATAAGTGCGCGTATAAGAGTCGCGGGGGGCAGGGTCGTTTCGAATTTCGTCGACGTAACTGGAATTCCCCGAAGCGTCATCTTTAATCCACGAAATCGTTTACGTCTAGGTAAGTACGTAGAAGGGAAGAGATACTCGCTCGCATTTTTCTCCGGGACTTATCTAGAATCTTGGCGCCGGTAGCCAGGCAGACGGAAGGTGAGGCAAGGCAGCTGCGAGGGAAGATGAAGATGAAGAAGAAGAAGAAGAAGAGGCGGAGGTAGAGGAGAAAGAAGCCTCTCCCGGTTTCGAGGCTGCGAACGAAGGGGGATCTTAGAAGAAATTACTCGCTCGAAAGACGACAACGGGGGTGGAAAGTAACGGCGGTACAGTGAATCGCGGCTCCTATAAAAATTACCCTCCGGGCCCTGTGGCGAGGTGGGCCGCCGTGAATTGGATTGAACGTATCCATCTTTCCTCGCGGGAACTGTCCACGCGGCGATGTCTCCCGCAGCGAGTTCAACGTTTAATAACGATTCCTTTGTCGCGACGCCGCTGCGATTACGGACCGACGCTACCCACTTTACTCGTCCCACGCCAGTTTCAAATCGTCCAACCACGATTGAACGTCATTCCTCTACTATTTCTCTGTCGTTCGTCACTTGAGACTACTCGGAAGACATTTTAGTCGTGGATTCTAATTTTGGTATAATTTTTCAGTGATAGTTCGAGGACACTCAAACAACGAAAAGAGTTCCAGTGAATACATGCCTTATTTCACTTTTAATTCTTCACCAAATCAGAGCTAGTGTAATTAATTCACCTACATTATTTCAATTTAGTTTATTAAATTTGTTGATGTTTCAATTTCCCCTAACGCGAGAATACTTGAGCGGACATAACGATACGTAAACCGCAATACGTCCGGTCCAAGTGTTAACACGTCACTGATTCAGTTTTGCATGCAGAGGCTCGAACGGCTCGTAATTTTATTTCGCAGCCTGGGACCGACTGTTTTTATCTTCCGCTCTACTTGGTGAAAAGGGGAAATTGCTAAAAATGCTAGGATATTGCGAAATGTATCGAATGAAATATGAGTACATATAACCGCGGTACACAGAGTTGTAGCCTTCGCGAGCAAGAGGTGCATTATTCCTCTTACACAGGCTCGATTACATGCAGTACGCGTTCTTCTGTTCCGTTGTTGGCGGAAACGACGCGCAAAATGAATAAACTAATTAGCCGAGTTGGCGAATTCCCTTCCCTCTTCAAGCACTGACGAACAATTATTTCTAGGTACGCTGGGAAAGAAAGCGGTCCAGAAACAACAGTCCTTATAATATTTTTCCTGTAATATATGAATTCGAATGAATTTTAAATTCATTTTCAATTTGATTAATATGAATAAAATTCTTACGAAATGAATCTTTCAAGTTTACTTGAAAGTGATGACTTGTTTTTCTGATAAATGTACGTAACGTGTCTTGTAACATTATTTTATTCGTCGTTCAATTAAATATTTCGTCAATCGATTGTAAACAATGTAACGTTCCTCGATGCCATGGTAGAAGTAGCCATTCACAAAGTGCCAATAGGATTATTATTAATTCCTTTGTTCACGTGGTACCGATCAATGGTGAACGTTTCGATCGAATCGAATTCTCAAAGCGTCGATAAAAATCCCGCTTTCGATTTGAGAGGCAATAATGTTCGGAATCGTTGCGGTTGTTGAACTTGAGGCGCAGGGATACCAAGATAAATTATAACGAGATTCTGCAAAAGAAAAAAATGGTAACCAATCTAGCTATCGGGAGAATGGAGAACGAGCAACGGTAGGAAAGTATTGGCTCTGACCATAACGGGGAATCTCAGATGAGCCCGGAATAACCTTTACTGTTCCCTGGGTTATCGATCTACGTAAAGTCGTTCTACTTGGATTTATAAACCTTATTCAGAATTTATCGTAACTTCTTCGGTGTCTTGGGCAATACAACATTTCCCTTTTCGACGATTTACAGGGTTTTTTGGCGAAATTACTGCGTGCAAGTCCACGAAAAAGTATTGTCGACCTCTTCAGGGATAAATTACCATGGTGATATGAGCAAATATTGAAAGTGAAATTAACTCACGAAATGTTTTGATCGAATGTGAGGACGAGAAACTTAATTATTTAGAAAATTTCTTATATCACAATATTTAGAATAATGTACTATTAATATAATAAATTAACAGTGTGAAAGAAAATTTTTCATCTACTCTTTGCATCTAAGAAAACTTCTCCTTTCGTTAAAAATGAATGCAGTAGAAAAACTGTGATGAAACGATAGAGCTACTGAATCCCGCGTTATTGAAAATTAATGACACAGGATGGAAATAGCGCGGAGACCGATACTATCCACTGCTCGGTCACAGACAGATATTTCCCTAACTAACGAACAGTTATTCTTCATTATACTATGTAAATCATGCTCAATGTCGATTTATTCAATCGATGATACCAACCTGCCCTTTTTCTTATTATGATTGTACCTTAATTGCTTCATTCTCCGTTTTTATCTTACTTTTTCTGCATGTTTAATAAAGGAACGTCTTACGATCCAAGTGGAAGAAGAAAGACTCGACTTGAGAGTCCAATTTAATGCAATTCAATCTTCATTTTGTAATATCGAGCTATATCATCGAGTTTATTGTATTTGCTAAGAATTTTAGGGTCGGAACATATAAACGAAGTACAGTACTTCCCACGTATTTTCTATACTTACGTTATAGATGTGAAAATGTAGCCGGCATGTTTCTGGTGGTTTCCACTGCCGTTAATTCGATCACGTCACGATTTGGAACGGAAATCTCCGGCGACTTCGGCGAGTATCCTCGGGTCTGGGTCTCACGTTCAACGAAATATCTGATGGCCCCTGTAACGAAATCAAAGCCTCACGCGATACTCGCTTATATTCTTCAATCCGAGTCGTGAATCGCGAGGAGATAAGGAGCCATGAGGGGAAAAGGGCGATCGTTATCGAACAAAGAGACAGGAGAACCCTTTGGCTCTGGAATGTTATCGCGGGAAACAAAGTTCCTCTTGGAAAGCATAGTTCATTCGGTAAGGAAAGGGCAGAGCTGTGTCTCCCTGCGGGACGCCCAACGGTTCAGATTGAAGAGATACGGGATATTAAAAGCGACATTTTCCTCGTCCACGCGATAACTTCGATTTGCAACTGGCGGGACGCGAACTCGTGCGGATAGAAAGCGCCGATCGACCGATAAACACGCCGGAAGTCTCGGGGATCGTGTCATTTTTAAGACTAGGACAGCGACAGCTGGGCTACGTCCGTCTTCTAAAAAAGCTGTACGTTGGAATCCGTTACGTAGGCGAAATTAGAGGAAGGAGAGGCCCGTTAATGGATTATAGCGATCGGGTTGGCCGATTAGTCTCGTTGCCGACGATGTATCGATGCGTTGGGGCCTTCTAACGTTTCACGTCCTCGGTAATCCGAGGCTAAGCACACGGATGAATATACGAGTGGTCCTTTTATTAATTTGCTTATTTAATATTGACCTGTATTTTGAAAGTGACCGTCTCTTGAAAATCAATTAACACGTTGATCGCAACGTCACCCATATATGGGTTACAGTGCTTTTCATTGAAAAATGAAAACTATTAATTCTGAAAGTTAAGTGTCATAAAAAATGAATTCAAATGAAATACTCGAATTTTAATGAAGTTACAAAACTAAATACCAAAATAAGTGTTTCATTACGCAGTTTCCAAAGGTCTGTAAACAAAATTTAAACACGGTCGAAATTTTCAAGAGTTTTAGTCTGGCAGTGAATGTGTTAAGAAACTTGTAGAGTCCAATTTTAATATTTAAACGGTAGTTTCTTAAATATATACTGATGACGTAATTAGAACTACGTGTTTGTAAACTTTTTTTTAAATAATAGCATGTCCAGATTTAGAGTTAATATGTTTAGGAACAGAAGAGGTTGACGTTGAAGCGAAGCCACAGGAAAGGATCACTGATTGCAAGTGTCACCATTGCACTGGCTTCGGAATGTAATGTATTATTTCTAGGCAATCATGCTCTCATCTATAATTCCGCTGTCACCAGCAATTTAACATCACGCACATACTTGATATTCTAATTGCAATGACCGGAATTGTCGTGTCACTGCTTCTCCATTTATGATACGCTATTAGGTCACCCCATAAGTTCGTGCTGCAAGACTGTGTCAATACTTGATTAAGAAAAAATTTATGGTGACGGTATAATGACTATGTCGGATTATAAAGACTATGTATGAACTCGTCGAACGACCCAATAAATATGTCTTAAACATCAAAAGAATTTTTATTATGTGCCTTGTTTACGCGCTTAAAAAGAATTCTAACTCCCATAAGGTTGTTAATCCTTTTCGTGCTTGACGGTCCTGGCGAATAAAAGAATTTGTATGGCATTCCTCGGTTACAGGAACGTGGCTACATTTAATCTATTGAATAAACAATCCCGCCGCGGTATTCGCAATAAACACGCAAACACAAATTCCCCAACTCTCGACACTTACTAACTGGAAAAAGCACCGCAGTTCAACCGTGTCAACAGTCGCGACAAACCCCGGCAAAAAGTTCTGGCAAGGTTGGGATTCGCCAAGGTGGACGAGAACAAAAATTGTGAATTAAATTCTCTCGGAATTTCGACATCAAACACCTTTTCAAACCTTTTCCCTCGTCCCATTGTGAGCCGTGGTTATGAATACCCGCGCGCGGCGTCATTATTTTCGCAATTAAAATTGTCCCCGAAAGAAATGACCGATATATGGTTTCTGAAAAAGAAGAATCAGGTTCTTCTTTTTTTTTCGAGAATGCCCGCGGTTGTGTTTCCGTCTGTTGCTAAAGACGAGGTCGCTTTAACGAGTTCACGACACTTCAGCCCGGCAGCGTTTTGATCTTGTCTGCTCCGGTTTTCTTTCTTACGTCTCATCAACGTTTCCACCCGCGTCCCGGTCCCCCTCACCGCGCCGAAGAGTTTGGAATTCACCTAGCTTTCGGTCGCACTTGCATCGTCATCACCGTCAGTCGCGATAATGAGGACATCTTGTACCGCTAACAAGACGAGTGTCACATCTCCTTGCGCTCGGTACCTCGTGTCTTTCATCGGTCGCGCGTCTCGGAAACGCAGAGGAATATCATAATGCGGTCGGCTTGCAAATGTGCTTAGTCGACGCGTGCCACGTCAAAATTGCGCGACGGGAACGATTTTCGTGAAAACTCGCCAGGCTAACCGTACCGAGAAGCACGAATTACGGGTTACGTTCTACCCGCGGACAGATTCCCTGAAACGTTTAACAGAAATCTGGATCGCGACACGTAGCGCGACTCGCACGACACTCGAGTCAGACTGAGGCGACAAAACCGAGGAAATAATTTCAGTCTTTATTCCGAGGGATCTTTACACTGAGGGATGTCACGCATTAATTTGATATTGTGAGACTGGTTGATATAAAGTTGACTTGAGAGTTTCTGGTGGAGCCACATCAAGTAGGCATTCGATCGTCCTTATTCGAGGGTCAAATGGAGTTTATTGAGGAAAGTATAAAAAATAAGAGTATTACAGGTAAAAGGTCTCCAGATTAGTCTCAAGACTGTCGCTTGAAACTTGGAACTCGCGTGCCACCGTTTCGCTGTAAGGTCTCTTTTTTCCATGGCGCTGATAGAATCCACGAAAACCTCGTGTATACCGAGAAAAAAATTTCGCTCGCGTTACGTCGAAAACGCGAATCGTGCGAACTTAATCTTGAACTGCTGGCGTGGAGTTAATTTGACCTTCGAGGAAAAATGTAGGTGGAATGTCGTACGTTGAATTCACTTTTCAGTACACGGAGAACCATGAAATCGATACAAAATAATTGGCTCTTCGTTAGTTCCTAGGAGCAAGTTACATTATTCAATCTATTCTATGAATATGAATTTTATATGAATTTTGAAGCTTTCTAAACCATATGTTTATTTTTTTAAAATAGATACTTTCTGTGCCACCAAAAGGAAAGATTTGTGAAATGGCTAACTCGAATGTTAAAGATGGTAGCAGAATTTATTATATTACGAAAACTATAAGTACCTATACTCCATGCGTAAAAATCATGAGTGATTGATTACGTCCTGCCTTTATGCCTGACCTGCTCAAAGCCGTAAGATTAATAGGTTCTTAAGTATTTTTTTAAAAATATCTATCTCCTTCAACGGGGTACTAATGACAAAGTTTTCCCATCCTGTAAAGTTTATCCGTTCGAAGCGTTCAAAGTTGTGAATAGTTGACTGTGATTACACGTACCTACGACTCGTAGTCGTTCATTCCTTGACGAGATTTAATATTCAACGGTGTACTAAGATTTCCAAAACTAAAGACATTCAATTTCAAAATAAAATTGTTACTCAGACAAGAGTCTGAATCTTTCTGTCAAACAATTTTCGTTAAAAATGAAGAAAGCTAGCACCGTACCTAATTGACTGAAAAGCATCGTAGTTCCTGTTGGCGTATAAATATATAAGTATCTGCGAACGGAGCATCAATATGCATGTAAGCCGACGTTCGTCGGGGCTTCGTCGTCCGGCTTAAGCGAGGGGTAGGAGCCTCGAACGATAAGAATTAGGGATGGGGGAGGGAATATCATAATACTTGTAAGCCGTGGGACGCATTAAGAGGATCATATCGTTCGAGTCCAAGATCCGTAAGACGTTTCAGTTTGATCCGAAAGGCGAGAAGGTTCCTCGTGTCGCACTGACGAACCATGAAGAACCTTGGCGGTGGGTGTAGAGGTAGAATGGCGATACGGCTGTCCACGTGACGGCTCGTCACTTCTAATGCGATAAAGGGTGTCGTCTCTACTTCTAGGCCATCCTGTCCGGTTAAAAGCGACTCGATGCAATGTACGCCTATGCGTACTGACTGATGTGACGAGTTTCAGTGACGCAACAGACATGGGACAAATTTTATTTCATAATTAAATTTAATGGGATTAAATAGAGACATTTTTATTTGTCTATTCCGAGATAGTTCGATCAATGTGTACAATTTTTATTGTATTTCAACTAGTTGTATATAAATTGTTCTTTATTTTGTATTTACTATTTGCGGTGCATGGTGGGAACAGACTCATACAAGTAACAGAACAAGCATTGTTCAAGTTTTGTTTATGTCTGTACATTATTGAAGAGGATCAAGTTATAGTACCATCGAAAATTAGCGTGTTACATCAAATAAAGGACGAATATCAGTTAATTTATTATCCTATATAATATGTAATAAAAATACTGAAATAACGTATGGACAAGTAAAGTGGTATAGTGTATCAATTAGATTACGCCGTTGGCAAGAAAGTGGTCAGAAGTGCATGACAGAATACCAATTTGCATAAATAGAAAATGTTGGTGCGTTCCACGAAAAGAGGCAGCCCGTTGCACGACTGACGGACACCGGAGGGCCCTCAGAGGCGTCAGGACAACGACGCTGGTGACCGATTAGGCGGAGACGCGCTGCTTGAGAGTCCTGCGTGATGGAACCGGTCTGAGGCGATTCAAGGCCCTCGGCGGTCAGTATTGTGCAGCAGCATTGGTCAACCACTTTTCTGCCTCACGATTCCCGCCAGAATGTAAACACGCCGAGCACTCGAAAAGACGGGCAACCTACTCGAAATAGAATCAGTCAAAGGCTGACACTTCTCGACGGAGGAATACCAATTAGCCGCTGGAAGTCCGTCCTGCTAACAAGCGTGATGCCCTCTTGACGTTTCTTCGGCATTCGTTCGCCGACTCGGACCACCTACCGCGAAACTGAAGCGCACCGATACAAACAAAGCTTTTCTTTACTCTTCTGGTCGTCTGACTGCGACTAATTATAGGAGGAGGAGGAGGTAGTGTTCGTTAATTTCTTTTTGCTCGTCCTCTTCTCGTCGTTTTGCATAGTTTCGTCACCCTCGTCGTGGACTCTCGCCTGAAGGAGTCATTCGCGCGCGCTGAACCATTTGTAAGGAACATTAGGCTGCTTGAAAAGAAAGAAAATTTAGAGAGAAATTTAACAAAGTTAAATGTTCAAAAGATAAAACGCGCTTTCCTTTAAATTTGTCATCTGAACCTGTAGAACTTTTCTAAATATTCAAAGTCCAACCATGAGTATGATCGAGCTGTGGGAGTAATAAAAAATAAAGCGAGACCTTGGGTTTATTTTGATACATAAATTATGCGATGGAATTCTATATGTAGCAAACGTCATTCTAGCAAACACCAGGTATTGATGTTCCCTCGGGGTGCGAGCATTTACGAAGCATGAGTTTGAGAATCATCGCAGTAATATTTGACTGCTTTAAACCGTTTCTATAATCTACGTATGGACAAATATTAGTTAATATTAGAGGTAGTAATATTTGGTAATTTGTACTCATGTAGGTTTTCGGTACATTCAGACGTTAATGGAAACGCAAATTATGGTTGCGGTATATTAACGGAAATCCTAAATTATACTACCGGAAATTATCTGGAATTGTTTGGAATGCGGACATTTCCCAATATTGCGATCTTTGCGTGTACAGACGCATTCAGAGGCGAGATGAAGTCGTCGATTGCCGAAATTAACCCTCTGTAATCATGTGCGTATACTTTCAAAATGGGTCTTGAGAAAGGAACGAATAATTATGGGTACGCCATATTTTATAAAGCCTTTCACCTGAATCCTCTCTACCAAACGTAAAAAAATATTCTAAAACAGTTCCACCGATTTGAACAATGCGTAAGCCTGGGAGCGCATCTAACGAGAAAGGTGTCACCAGGATGGAGATTTCGAAACGTCGATGGGGATCGATCATCGTAAACATGGCCTGTAACAAACGTTTCCCCGTTCCTTCGAGCACTGCCATTCATTTCGTATCCAATAAATCCGCGGGAGAGCGATAGACACGCTCCCGATAGAAGATTCGTGAACCGATTGCAGGCAGAGTGGTAGCGACACGGATGACGCTTAAATGGAAAACGGCGAAGGTGAAGTGCCGCGGAACGATACACATCGTGTCGCTAAAAATATACAAGGTAGACGAATGGCTGATATATGCGGGCATTAGTTACACGCGAGATATACGACGCATCACTCTCACTCGCCGGCGGGTTTCCAGTGTGCCGTGCACATCAAACATAATCGGGAACGACCCATATTTCCCCACCGCAATGCGTCAACTTCCCCGCGATTCCCTCTTCGTGCCACCATTTTTCATTTCTGCCCGGTGATCCCGATGTCCAAATTCACCTACCGTGTCATCGGGAGCATCCACCACTCCTCCGCAGCCCATCCTCGAGCGAGCAAGCGAGATTCCGCTAAGAACTGCCGTGGAATACGGATCGACGATGTTAGGATGATGTACAGTCGCTGATACTCGCGTAAATGGGTGATTCGTCTTTGCGGAGGTGGTAGGAGTCACTTCGAAGATGAACCCAGGCGCTTGCAAAGCAGCAAAATCTCTTCATCGTATCGAGGTGCTATCGTATCAAATCGAAAATGGAAGGTTTCTAGTTACCTAGATTGACAAATTTCTTTTTTTAATACTGGAATTATCGAGGTCAAAGCTTATTTATTTATTCATTTATCAATTTTTGGATCTTCTAGTAATAGTAGAATTCTTCGTAGGAAAATGAAAGATTTGTAGATACCTGGATTGACAAATTTCTTTTTTTAATACTGGAAGTATCGAGGTCAAAGCTTATTTATTTATTTATCAGTTTTTCGACTTTCTAGTAATACTAGGCTTCTTCATAGGAATTAAATTTATCATTAACCAGTGAAAATGGGGGTTAGGCGTACACCATCCAGTGTTATCACGCAGCTAAATTCATGGTTATGTTAATAGTTGTGTTATCTGGAGGTTATGGTTACATCCGTGGTGATATCGGCAAAGTAATGGCTGTATCAATATTAGTGTTATCTTGAGGTTAAGGTTGCATAATCAATGTTGTCGTACCGCGGCTAAAATTAATAATAAAAAACTTGGTTGTTGCAAAACAGAGAAGCACGTGAGATCTGTAGGAAAATTATGGAAAGATAAGTGAAAGTAAATGATACGAAATTCAGAAACAACAAATAAATCGAGTATCTCCTGTTATTCACGCTCAATGTAAAACGCTACAAAAATGTATGTGTACAGAATACTGAATCGTTTATTCCATGAATAAACTGCGTTTCAAGTTTTACACGTTTCGTGTATTAGAATATTTTCGGAACTCGTTAACAAGCCGAGTTTATGCCGATGGACCAAGAATTTGAGCTCCTGAACACACCTTGTTTATTTTCCAATACAACCTCAAACATGCACGCGTTTATAAATGCATGCATAGTGCAGCGTGGCGAAGACGTTGGAGCCATTGAACGACCATAAAACGCCAGTTTGTTCACCCTGTTTACACAGCTTTCAAAGTAAACGCCAGTTTCCGGTCGAACGACTGTCGTTGAATGAAATGCTAACGATGATGGATGGCCAACGATCTCCTTCCTTTCTTTTTTCTCTGTAATTCGATACAAAAAAAGAAAATGGAAATAGACGAATTCACTCGTGGACGTGGTCATTGTGAAACTGGCTGTTCAAATTTCAAACTCCTTCCTAACCGTTTAGCCGCGTAATTAACCACGCGGGATGCTCATTTCCATATTAGAATTAAGTGGAGGACAAAAATTCAAACAGCTGGACACGTTTGTGGCTCTAATGCGATGATCTGGTGTTGCTGAGTGATCCTAAGTCAGCCTTGGATTTTTAGTTCGAATTCTTTCCTTCTTTGTCAAATTAGATTATGAATCATGACACGAAGGAGTGACGCGATAAATTAGGTTATTACGATCAGGTGTAACATACATCTTTTAGCATAACTGAACACTAAAGACCTGAATTACGCAATACTAATTAAATAAATGTTCCATAATGAATTATAAGACAACGATTTTGACAATTGAAAACAAAATTCTATGCATTCTAAATTAATCCAGAGAAAGTTCTCCGACAACCTCGACATTTTCCTTCCTGTTTCCCCGGTGTCTACTTGATCCCTCTTCATTTTACTTTCTTTCTCTCGTCCCTTGCCTCCTCACGCAGGCGTGATGATACATTCATTTTTAACGTGTCGAGACTTCGCATTTTCTGAAGTGGATTTCGCGTTTATTCCGTGGCTGCGTACACCACGCGCGGAAATGCCAGAACATTCACCTCGGACTGAATGGAAGCGCTACGAACAGTCGCAAAGGATAGCCTGGGCGATGTTACATCCAACGACGGTTGTCTCGACGCGCCATCCATCTCGGTAAGCTGTCGTCGTAATCACCCCCGTATCCTTCCCGCTCCAACGGAACGTTTCGTTACGCTTGTCGTTTGGTTACTCGACGTGAAAGAAGCCGAACCTGAATGGACGTTATCCGATCATCGATTAGCTTGTTGTTGTTCGTTACAGGTGTACGTTTGTCAAACACGACCGAGATAAGCTGCTCGGCCAGGTGAAAATTCCTGGCAGGCATGGCCGAATCGTGGGCGGCCTCGAAACCGTTTCTTTCCAAAGTGAAGATGATGGAAGATTCTGTCGCAGTGTTCTTAGCTTGGTTACATTATTAATTAAGCTTTTATTGAATTATCGAATGGGGATCTCAATAATTCAGACTCACTATTATTAATGAATAATGTCCCCCAAGAAAGTCCCGGCGATAAAGCAAGTTTCAAATTTCAATTTGAAACCGATCAGTTTTATATTCTATCGGTTCGACTTATTATGAATTACAACTGGTAGTACGATTGTCGAGCTCGTAATGAATGAAACGAGTAAATATGAGAGACTGTCAACGATTCACAATGTTTAGGAGGATACTGGAAACGTGCATCAATCTCGTGTCGTCGATAAATTACGTAAAGGCGCTGATAATGGTGATGTTGCACGCCAACCGATATTTGCACATTATCTCCGGTAGATTGTTTATGCGTCACTTGACTATGCACTAATTTATCAGCACTTTGTGTCAATGGCCTTTTGTTCAAGGCGACAGCTATAGAAGCCTCGCTAGATAGTGGAAATTGCATCGAATATATGGCACATATTACTCGCTTCCATTGCTACCCTGCTCAATAAATCAGCGCACAATTCTTGTCGACAGAAAACAAATTAATCAAGAATCCTGTTGACAAGGGAACCATTCATTATTACCTAAATAATCTAAATAATTGTTTAGAAGAGGAGTCGTGTCAAGTATATAGTTTTATTTGTTTGATCTAATTTCAATATTTATTCAAAATACAAACAAGTCTGGTGATTCAAAGACATTCCTGTATGTATTCCAGTGTGTACACATTTGTGTTTGACTTTTAACATTATCATCTCCCATAACAAGGCTAAAATTGATTATATCCTCAAAGACAATTCTGTGAACTTGACTTTTAATATTATCATCTCCCATAACAAGGCTAAAATTGATTATATCCTCAAAGACAATTCTGTGAACTTGACTTTCGTCTTACCTTTCGCGGAACGATCACCTTGAAAAGTATTTATCAGTAGTAGATAAACGCCTATTGTGTCATTAGCTTGATACGAATGAGCTACAATTTCGACGTGTCCATTTTCTTTTTTAATAAATTTCGAATGGTTGAATGTTTACGTAACTGCGTTTGCGCAACGTCCGCGTGCTGAATTATATAAAGTTTATGGCGATTTATCAGCTACTAGGAATCGCAAGTGTCAGCATCTCTGCGAAAGCGCAATGCATATAGGCGGAAACATTCAACAGGTTGACGTCACACAATAAAAACTCGATACTTCTTCAAACATTGCTGCGGACATTTGATAAGAATGGCGTTACCAGCAATAGGAAACAAGGTCGAAGCAATTAAATGCATCAAAGCCGTGTTGAGCCCTAGTTTTACTGGAGATGAAAATTCAGTGCCCAACGGTGAAAGATCATCGTTCCGACGATCAATTCACTAGTGAAGTGTCCACGGAAGATTTATTTACTCGTATTTCAATAACACCCTGTATAGGATTGTTCAAGACTATCGTGAAATAAAATTTAAATTGCTATTCGTTATACATATGAGTACTCGTTTCGATGGGATTATCGATAAATCGACTGGTCTGCTTAGATTTCTGATTAGATTTAGCTGATAATTACAGTGTTTTTTCCAATAGAACCAGTGGAGTGTACGTTATCAGATCTGTTACACCCTACTAATTACACAAAAGATTGACAGATACGCAACGTAGCACTTAAAATAGAAGTGATCGTTTAAAAGTAGTTGGACAGCATTTTAAACACATGATGAAGTGGTATTTGACCCACTGACCATTGGACTCGTGGCACTTTCTACAAGGCTAGGTTTTTATAACTGTGTTTCTGCTTAATCCCGTCATATTTTTTTCTATTTCATCTTCTCTTTTACTGTACTTCAATTTATTATTGCAATCTATACAAGTTATATAAATTCTCTTTTTCAGGGGTTGAGGGTCTCCTACGTCTAAGCTTCAACCTGTAGCTCGATTAATTAAATAATAAACCATCCCTGGTTAAATTCATTCCACCTCAAAGCTAAACAAAATTTAATTTAAATAATCTCTTCAGTCTCTTCGCTCTTCAGTTTCACCCTGAGTACGTCTGCGCATTCTCTCCAAACTACATCGAACGTAACGCGAGTTGCGATTAATAAACAACGTCCGCGTTAAAATCGCTGTCATTTACGAAAACAATTGAC
This sequence comes from Hylaeus volcanicus, assembly GCF_026283585.1. Classification (NCBI taxonomy): domain Eukaryota; kingdom Metazoa; phylum Arthropoda; class Insecta; order Hymenoptera; family Colletidae; genus Hylaeus; species Hylaeus volcanicus. The sequence goes on from NC_071976.1 coordinate 10,708,176, forward strand.
AGCGGCGTATCTCGACGCGTGCAATCTCCAGGCTCGACAGAAGCAATCAGCTCCGCTTGCCGGCGAAGATATCCGTGGAGGAGGAATCCGGGGTATCGTTCGCTCGTCCGCCTAGTTAACGATAATTCGATAGTAGTCATCGAGCTGCTCGAACGTGCGTGCGAATGAAAACGAGTTCGGGATCGGATCGCCGCGCGGAGACAAGAATCGGCGACGTCTGCCCACGGATTCCGGGGTAATGGTTATCGCCGCGACCAACCAAGTCGAAGAAGGAATTTAACGTTGAAACTCGCACGATGGGTGAGCAACCAACAATTTTTATCGTACCACCCCGTTGCGATATTAAACTAATTGATATTTACTTCGAAGTGTCAAGTTGTGTGGTTAAATTTCGATAGGATTTTAATGGAGCGTTGTTTATGCTCTTCGATGAGGTCTTAGTGAAATTTTGTATTGTAATTTTCGCGGAGAAGATGGGGCACGATATTCTTGTGGGACGATGTATCGGTGGCATAATCTACGCGTGGTAGTGAGCATTGATTTGTGAGGAATTTTTTTGGAATCGAGTGATTGTGTATTTGAGAATAATCGAGTGTTCTACTTGTTCTCAGAACGAAGTAAATATTTGTAATTATGTATGAAGGATGTCACTGTATTAATACAATTTTGATTTGTCTTGAAGAGTGTGCGACAACTTAGGGCATAACTTGGCTGCGTAATTTAAAAAAATTACTTGAGATACTCTTCCTTATCTTAAAACGATAGTATACATAATAACCCTCCTTGTGTTTTTTAATAAATTATGGCACAGGATACCGCTCACAAAAATATTTTACGAGGTGTATTATATGTTATGAATGTATATGTTTCTTCGACAGCTCTGGAAATCGTAAGGTTCTTGTACGCGATAATGCTATGCATCGCGAACATGATCATCTACGGTCAGAAGGTGAACATAGCGACAACGATCGTCGGCATGGTGAAGGCTAAAAAGGAGGGAGGCCATGTTGGGGATGCATCGCACGAATGCAATTTCGACGTTGAGGACACATCGCCCATCGATATAGATGGTCCGTTTGATTGGTCAACGACCGAACAGGGTTTGGTCGTCAGTATATATTTCGCTGGTTACCTCGTGGGGATGTTTCCATCCGGATATTTTGCAGATCGGTGAGTAGTGACCAGAATCAGATCTGTATTGCGGTATATACCCCGTTGAACGAACGTTTACTAATGGGAGATTTTCTTTTCATCCTTAAAAAACGCACACGTTCCCTTCGAGACAAAATTTCAACTTGATAAAAATTTTTACAAGTTTTAGTCTGGCAGCCAATGTGTTAAGCTTTCTAAAGAAAACACCACCAGGATACAAACGATGATAATAAATTATATTCAGAATCTAACGTTGACAAATATTTCTACAGCTTCAACACCAAAAACGTTCTGCTGATCTGCGTGCTGGCCAACGCGATCTTAACCCTGCTGGTCCCAGTGGCGGCCCACGATCTAGTTGCCCTCTACATTGTCAGGTTCCTCCTAGGCCTCGCGAGTGCTGCGAATCTTCCAGTGGTGAACGTGCTCGTGGGCAAATGGCTCGTTTACGAAGAGAAGAGTCTATGGGTCGCGATCATTTATGCTGGAACGTCACTCGGCACCGTCGTGTCGATCTTCACTTCTGGAATGATAATGAGCAGCCTGGGTTGGGAGGCAGTCTACTATATACATGGCGTTTTGCCTTTGATTTGGTGCGTGGTTTTCTTCTTCTTCTTCGCTGACAACCCGGAAACGCAGAAGTACATAAGCGAAAACGAGAGGAATCTCATCGTGAAGTCTTACGGCCACAGAACACCCGAATCGGGGACCATGAAGGTCCCGTGGAAACAAATATTTACTTCAGTGCCATTTTGGGCTCTGGTTTACACCAATACCTTTGGAAACTTCTGTTGGTATTTCTTGCTCACCCAGCTGCCATTGTACATGAACAAAATTCTCAGGTTTGACGTAAAGTCGGTAAGTTGTTTGGCGATTGTTTAGGTTTACTTGAATGACCTGGGCCATTTTTTCTTAAATTTCCTTTTCGTTTGGCTACGCAGAATGCCGCCATCAGCTGTTCCCCATATCTAATTAACGCAATAGTGAATCCATTGCTCGGCAAAATGTTGGACTGGGGCAGGAAGAAGAATTACTGGAGCCAAACCGTAGCTCGAAAGATTGCAGTGTTCATAAGTGAGTTTAGTTTGCTTTCGGTAACCATTTTATCTCCTGCTTCATTAGCTTAATTCAGTTCAGTGTTAAGATTTCTATCTTCTTGGAAACTTGTTAATATCTTGTACAGATAAGAATGGCTTAAATTTATGCTTTCTGTTTACTATCGCACAATCTATCTAGGCATAGACTAAATCAGGAAGAAATATTTACGTCCATTACAGCCTTTTTGCTTGAAACTTGTATAACATAAAATATTGGATTAAAAACAGTAATTGGAGCACCGTTGCCTGGAGGGAGTAATTTTTATTTAAAATCCTAAGCACTTATTTTTAAACATTCCGTGTATCGATTATCGTGATACGAAGCGCGTTTATCTACTTTGCAGGCTGCATTCCGCCGAGCATCTGTCTCATAATAATCGCGTACGTCGGCTGCGATCGCGTGGCTTCCACCGTGCTATTGATATTGAGTATAGTGTTGTGCGGTGCGATTTTCGTCGGCCATCTCTGCAATCAGAATGATCTGGCACCGAATTACGCGGGGATCTTAATGGGCATCACAAATACGCCTGGAACGATCTCGGCGTTCATCTTGCCAGCCTTGGTAGGCGCTCTCATGGAAGGCGGGGTAAGTCAATGAACTTGAATGTTCAATTGCAGTCGATCGTCTTTGATCGTGCATAACAGAAACACCTGTCTTTCAAACAATTAGGGCTTAGACGATTTTTAAGCCACGTACGAAACACGTCAGATATCGGTTATATCATTTGGGTAATTTATTATGGGGTACTTGAATATACTTTGTCATTCATAGTCATTTTACTCACTATGCATTTTGAACACTCTAAAGGGTTAAGTTATTAAAAAGAATTCACGAAGGATCTCCATTTCTAGATTTTCTAAATTAGATTTTGTCACATGAGTTGTAAATAAGTACAAGTTTCAATTTTATTAATGAAATGAATTATCTCGATTAATTTTATGGTTTTATATGGCACAGCACACTATGGCACGTTGGAGAATCGTCATTTGGATTAACGTTGCTGCCCAACTATCAGCTTTTGTCGTATATGCCATCTTTGGTTCAGGAGAGATACAAAAGTGGAACAATCTGTCGGAAGAAACTTGGACCTAAGATGACGAAAGGCAAATATAGTCTTTCATTTCATTGTTACTATTTACTTCGTGAGTTTAGTAATTACATCAACGATAGTGAGGCTGAATACTGCCACATACAAAGACAGAGATCTTTGTGATTTATAAACAATGCTAGAAACAAGCCCGGCGATGATTATTGTAACCCTATTTACGTTCACAAAAGTTGGTAAAAACATTTTATTCATATTATATTCACCAATTGGTACAAATTTTATACAGACGGTAGTAATAAATTTGTATTTTTATGAAATGCTTAGTATAAATTGATGTAGGTTAATTTGTTGATACCCAGGTGCAGCCATGTAAAAAGAACGCGCACAAGCCATACCACATTGTGTTCCAATTTCTTGAAAAATTTGCGATATAGCAACGAGACTGACGTAATATTTCATACGTCAAATTGTCAGAACACATACGCACACACTCCCTCGAACTTCTGTACGTGTTTGCATTCGCTTCCTGAAACTGTTTCGAAGAGCCGCAAGCTGACACTTCGAAATGCATTCGTGATTTGTGGATTTGCTGTCACATCTCCTATAAGGATTAACGTTCTGAATCTGTAGTATGTCTCTTTCGCTCCAGATGCTCTTGTCGAGCACTGGCAGCGAACTTTTAGATCATCGCAAGATGGCTTACGATCCCAGTGAATTGAAAGAATCGAGCATTGCAACCTGTTCAGACGATTGGAAAACGTAAATTTTCCTTTTTAAATTTCAAATAGATTTTCGAGTACTTTATTCCTATATTATATTTGTTATCTATAATTATGTTATGTAATCAAAAGTATTCTTTGATAGTAATTTTAACAAGATTAAAATTCTTCTGTTGGAGTACTCGCTACTGCAAAATCGTTATCAGCACAGATTCCACCATTGAAAGTTATATCTACCGATTACAGGCTAGACTAATCACTGATTGAAGTAGACGATATCGACGCGAACTGTTTGCATTCATTGAATATGACTTCATATCGATGACAGTGATATTCAGATAGCGTTGTGTTTATTTACATCGCTCTATCTGGTAGTACATTCCTCATCAAACATTTTACACTAAGTAGATCAATTTCTCTTCGATCCTAGGCTCGAAGTTACGATACGGGAGCTGAAAGGGATGGAAATTCGTGAAAGTGTTCGGCGCAGTCGTCGTCGTTATAAATAATTCGTCGCGTCAGCCAAGGGACGTTTCGGTGTCCGTGAAAATCTTTTGAGTGTCATGTGCGCGACGTATAAAGGTCCGCCGCGAGGCCACAGTAATTAGAACCGCGAGACCACCCGTAATGATGGCCGACCAATTAAGGGCCACCTGGCACAAAAATCCGTCTTATCCCAATTAGATCGCCGCGTTGGCAGCTAGCGGTCCGCGAAAACTGCCTGACCAAAAGAAGCAGCAAATCCGAGACGAAAGGGCACGACTGTCGACGTTAACAGAGAATATTTATGGCGGCTGAAATATTACGTTCGTTATCTATTTTTGGGGGGACCATAGGCGCGCCGTCGCTGAAAAACGGAAGGTGAACCGTTCAGTCACTTCCCCTCTCGTTTGACACGCTTCCTGCAATTGCTGCTGTGAAAGACCAGCCGCGATGAAAAGCTTTCAGCATCGTTTTTAGAAATTTCGAGATGCGCAAGGAATTGATGTCTTCGATGGATCTATACCGTTGCCAAGGAAAATTTATATGTAGTTTATTTTTATATAGATTCATGTAGTTGGACAGTTCATTATAAATAGTAGAATGAATCCACATCTTTCTTTCATATCGAAGCTACATGCACAAACTTGAGGAATGTGCGAGAATGTGAAAAAGGTTAGAACATACATGTACATACTTCAACTTCCACACTTTCGACAACCATTTATTTTTGTTTCTTTTTTTTATTCATGCTGTCTTTCTTGTCCACGTAATAATTCACTTCGTTTTTGTCCCTAGTCTGAGCACACGAGGAAGCATAATTACAGTCACTTTGCATCCGGATTAACCGTTTAAATATACTTGGTGAAATAATTTGTCCTATTTGCATCGTGACCTTTCGAACTAAACGGCCGATTTAACAACTAGTTTCAGATTAAAATTCAACTTCTGCGCTTTCTCCACGCTAGTTTTATTTCCGCAAAATGCTAGAGTTAATCAAACCCGACGGTTGTTACTGGGCATCGAGCACGCGATTCTTACGTCATTTTTCTTCAAGAAGTTAGCAGGAACTTGATTCCCGACGAGAAGAGTGCTAATAAACGCGCACCATTGGTTTCAAAATCGTTTTCTGAAGGAACAAATGTTGATGAGATTAAATGATGTAATTAAGATTGACGTCAAACACGCGGAAATCTTGAAAACTTGAGAACTGAATATTCGACTTAGTCACGATAATAAAAGCAATGGTTATCAAAGCACGAGGATCTTTAATATCATCGTAGTCGTACGAAAATTTTGAACGTTTCTCGTCACCATTAAAGGAAGACTTCAACCTTGAAGAGTTTATCCATGTAGTTATGTATAATAAAACATTCATTTCAAAACATCGAACCTATTTAATTTAGACAAACTTCTTGAATAGACATACTGGGTACGGACATTTATGAGACTGACTATATCTCTTCGTAACACCTTATCTTGTGTACTTACCGGAGCAAATGAAGGCACATGCTTTCGAATGGAGATTATAACACACTCCAAAACGGCAGCCTAACTCTTGGAGCCCTAGTAACCAAGCTTCATCGATCACTTGTCATTTTATTCGAAGGAACAAACCGAAAATTAGCCAGTATAGGTCGCAAAAAAATTCTGAGAAACATCGCAGCAGTCCCACGTCAAAGTGTCCTCATCTTTCACCCAACAATCCGTCGAAGAAGCTATTAATCAGCTATAATTAAGGCTCGGCTGATCCTTCAGGGATCGAGACGTCGAGTCGTTTGCTCAAGACCTCGCAGAACTAGGCCTTGGTTGCGCGTCGCTCGACGCCGTGGTTAATCAATCCTGAAGCTCGTTACAGACGAGCTCTCCGATGGCTGAAGCGTCGTCTACGCATACTACGTGGAACCAGAATGTCAAGAATTGTTAATCTACCACGGCTCGCACGCTTAACGTCAGATGATAGGGACGCGTCGCTGTAAACTACGGTTACGAAAGAACCCTCGACTTTTGACGCCTTCAACCTTCTGTCCTTCGCGGCACTCTGGTCCCCAAAGACAGCGTTTCTCAAACTTTTAGAGTCACGATGCATTTTACGATCTATTTTTCGGAACATTTTCATGCAGTTGTGACTGCTTGGATTTTAAGTGAAAAATTTATTTATTTAACCCTGAACAGTATGGGGCTAGAGAATTATTTTTTCGTGTGAGGGAGGAATGAGTCATTTGAAGAACATTTAGTAATTTTTCTGAAAATTAAGAGAGAGCTCTGTATTTTACAAATATAGATAAATACATATATTCAAATCGTCCTTTCAATCATGTTAACACAATAAATGCATACATTAAAAATTGTATAATTGATGCTGCTATAAGAACAAAGTATAATGATACTGTCTATTTAATATAATCAACGTAGGTACTCTGCAAGTATGTAAAATTATTTAATGTTTGTTTTTTTTTAAATCATCTTGAACACTTTAGGACACAGTTTCGGAAACGCTGCTCTAAGAACCATCGGGAGACATTCGCTGCCGAGCAGGCACCAGACCGCACCGTTATTACTAGCGATAAATCGCCACCTTTAATAAGAGCTCGCATGACGTTCCAGACGGAAGCCAGAGACGCCGGGCGTCGCAGCCAGCGTCAACGACGTCGACGAAAGAATCGTAATATCGAGCGCCGAGGCGAATACGACGAATCGAAGGCAGTTCGTTTTAGAATGTATTTCGAGCTCATGCTTAATATTAATGATGCTGAATATTCTTATGGATACAGAATTTTTCGAGGCGAAATATTTCTTCTGTTCCGAAAATAAATCTTTGACGTCGTTTAACGAGCAGAATGAAATTTGGTACGTCAGAATCGTTCACAGTGAAAGACGCTATCAAGTCATTAGACAGATTTAATAGCACAGAAAGGGGTTATCGATTTCCGTGCTCGTGCAAAGACAAATCGAGGTCAGCGCTATCAAAGGGTGAATTGGATGTGTAGGATAACTGGAAATGCAACTGCTAACAGTCCGACTAACGCCAACCTTAAAGCTTTTATGCCGCAAATCCCTTTTAGCCGTTAGACTGCGCTATTAAGGTCTCGACATGCCACGTGTCTGCACTTGAACGTACGTCCCGCGCACGTGTACCCGTTCAATTACAGAATGGCTTGTATTCAGGTGTAAATACATTCACGGTCTGTATTCGCTACGCCCATTCAACGTGTCACGGATGGGAACAGTCGAGTCGCAAATTATTAGCCCACCCACACATTTTATTAAATGCTTTCAACTTGTAACTTGAGTTCGGAATTGAATACCCAATCGGATTCAATTTTACCACAGGAAACTCTAGGATTCTGTTTCATAATAAAATAAATACACCTATCAGTAAAATCGTTGTTGGAGGTTAAATTGTGATCATGTGTACCTTCGGTTAAAATTAAAAAATTCTAAAAGATTCTAAATTCCCTTCGTTACCAGTCGATTAAAATCGTGTCAATAAATCCTATCAATAAAACTGTGATTTTACATTCGATTGTAATCATTATACCTTCATCTAAAATTTAAAAAAAAAAATTCTATCTAGCAGAAAAATAACAGAAAAATTTTAACAAATCCTAAGCAGTCGATTAAAATTTCTTGTATTGCCAGTCGATTAAAATTTCTCTTCCACCGAACATCCAACGGTTAAACAATGAATGTTTCGATAAAGTTGCAATCTACCAGAATTAGAGCATCGTTAACGTCCCGTTGCGTGAACTGGGTCGTCCAGAGGAGTCCCCGAGAATTGTCAAAGTATTTCCTCGCGATTCTAAGAGTGGAAAAGGAGGAGGGAGAACGGAGAACGAGAAAAGGCGTGCAGAAGGTCGTCTCGGTTCTCGGCATTCCACCGAGTCCGGCGAAGAATTTGATATGCCAGGGTTGACGACGCGATCCTGGCAGAAGCGGAACCAGGAATCTGGAAACTCGGTCACCTCATTTCCAATTGACCGACTCGGTCCCCCGCAGCCCCTTGACAGACCAGCACGCGATCTTCCAATGGATTAATTGTCCCTAAGTTTAATATTTTAACCGATAATGTCGCGCACCTGACCATTATGGGATCTAGCTACGTCCTATGCGTTCAGTTAAGCTTGGATCGAACTATCGACTTTGGATTGCAGGATGGATTGATGTAAGTTGTAAAAAGCATGGGGCCTGGATCAGCTTATATGGACAGGTGATAGTCGGAGGACTGGTTGGAGAACTGTAGGTTTATTCCTGGCTGAGGTACTGTCATCTACTGTCATTTGCTGGGAATATTAGAAAAAGGTACACCATGGGAAAAAGATGACCTGTAATAGAATGAACGACACATTCTATGACTTACACTGAGTCTAACAGGTAAATATAGTGATTTCTCGAGTGGCAACTCAACAGGGATCGAGATGTGCAATCTGCGAGGGAAGTGGACAAAACTTATCGTTCTGAATATTCCAGGTTGTTGGGTGTTGTTTTCGTTTGGAGTGACAGTCGGAGGTAATGATAATGGAAAACACTGACAAGGGTAGCCTCTGGTTTTGCTGAAACTTTAATGAAAACTGCACTATGCTTAAAGGCCTTTAATCAACAATTTACACGTGAAAAGATTCCTACAGCTTGAGAATCCACCAAGAAAAATATTGTAAGAGTTTAAAATTTCTAATTTTAAAGTATCCTCCCTCAATTCCTCTAATATCCTCAAATTTTCAAGGTTCCGACCCAGACAGCCCCCTAACCAGCCCTTTGTGCAGCGCGTTACACCATTGGGAACGTGTTGTCAGCCGAAAACAGTCTGCACGCCTTCGAACACTGTTCGGGGTCCCAGCCTTACCGTAAAAGCATTCACCCCTGTCGGTGATTTCGCATACGCGACGAGGGTTCCACCGGAGGGCTCGTTTAATCGGCGGTCGTTGTTGCTGCATCGGATTTTGATTAGCGCGGCCACGCCACGTTCGTTCGTTCGTTTGTTGACGGATGAAAAAATGCGTGACACGCGTAGCTGTGTGCGTGCGTAATCTTACTGGACGTACGTCAAACGTAAAATATGCGTGCGCGGCGCGTTTGGTATGTAGGGGAGAGGTTTTTGCTATGTTTTACGCATACGCGGCATATGTCCACGACGATTGGACCGAGTCGATTTTTGGCGCTGAATTTTAGGCCAGTATTATTTTGATGATTTATTTCACATCCTTATTGCATACAGTTTATGGTATTAAAGAACGTTAGCCTTATCATCTGGCGCTGGAAATTATTTTATATAGTTTTGCATGTATTAATTATACGTTTTATTTTTTATCATTTGTAATATGGTGTACAAGGTTCTGAAATTTAAAAAAGAAAATGGACGAAGTTCCTGTAAATAGCAAACGAAACTCGAAATGTCATTCTTCATGCATCGTGTAACCTATCGTAAAATTGTTTATGTCTCAGGTTCGCCGTTGAAAAGATCGATCACAGACGTAAACGTAATCGCAAGTAACGCGCGAAGTTAGGCCGTCCCCGCGTGTCGAATGAAAATATGTCACTGGCAGTCGGTGGCAGCCGAAATCCGGATGCGGTAGCGTTCTCATCAGCATGCGAAAACTTTGTTATTTGTTTGAACACGTTCAATTATGCATGCGCAATATGCTGACAGTTTTCAAGGGTGCAGGGTAGGAGTGTTTGAAAGGGTGGTCAAGGGAGGGGTGCGCCGTATTACGTCGGAGAAGAGGAAACGGCAATCCCATTGAAAGGGTGCGTTTTCGTTCGAATGTAATTGAAATAATAATAAAGCGTGAACGTGCGGCAATGAACGCGTCTGTGGACACTCGTGGCTTTTCACCTTCGATATTCTTCAAGGTGCGGACGATGACAGAGGTATAATGAAATTATGAAAAGCTCTCGAAATTGTAACAGTGGAATAGTTTTTGATTGCTCTGAAGTTGTCGAACGTTCAATTTGTGTTATTAGGAGATCGTGACGAGCGTTCTATGAATGATTAATGATTTTTAAAACGAATTTTAAACAGTAATGAACATTTGTAAGGAAGAATAGACTCAGGTGTGAACATCCCAGCTCCCAAGTCGAGTGGTTCGAGTAATAATTCATCCTGGCACTTGGCACGTGTAAACGGCGCGATCGATAAGTTAACGCAACGTTTCAAAGTGCAGTTACCTAGGAGGAAATTACCCTTAACCTGTAAAGCACTCGCCACCGCTCAAAAAGGATTTAAATTTCACGTCTGGTCTCATCCTTCGAACGATCCAATCTGGCCGTGCCGAGCACGCGAGAAAAGCTGAATTTTACGAAGCATAATTACAGGGACGCGAGTATCCGGCTATTTTTTCCGGCCAGCAGGAGTGAACTTCCGGTCGAGTGATGCGATAACCGTTTACAGGAGTTGCGTAATCGCTGGAGAGTCCCTCTTGTTCTTTTTCCAGCCATCAGACCGCGGGAAAAACTTATGGGGTGTACAGGGAAAATGATCGACCAACCACGAACGCATTCCGTTACATAATTGAACGATCAAGGGTGAAATTTAATTAATAACGTGAAATACGTGGGAAAATATGCAATTTGGTCGGTGGCGTTACTACCGCTGAAAGTTCACGTGGGCTCGAATTTTCGAATGGCAACAGGATTTAAAATTTTTCGTCGAATCCACTGTTAAAATAACTGCAATAATTAACATTCTTAAATCTAAAGGTTTTTTTTTTATAAAGAGCTTCAGGATTTTTACACGAATTTTCATGATGATTTCTAGTCGATTGAATCAAGCATTTTAAAATCCTAGGGTCCTACGATCCTAATGTTTAAAAATCCTAAATATAATAAATGCTACATTACAAGATTATAAGAAAGATCATAACAACGGGTTAATTTACATACAAGTATGTATTATTTACTCCTCCAAGTACTTAAAGTACAAAATACCACTACAAAGAGTACCTCATAAATTTCTCACACGATGTTAACACAAATTACATAATGCAACTTTATTTAAGGGACGAATGAAGCTTAATTATGCTTATTATGAGACCTAATCCTGCAATAGTAACTGATTTAACCTTCACATTGGAGCTTCATGGGAACGCTAATCTCGTTTCAACTACTCGTAAGTAACGACTAATAAGGAAACGCGTTTACGAATTTGGTTTGCTAACGCGTTGTTAACTTTTAAAGTAAACTCCTCCTTTTTGCGCTGTCACACACTGGACACGTAGCACGAAGCGTTACATAATGCTCTATGAAAAGCTAAACTCCTACGTAGTCACATATGGGAGTTGAACGGGGTATTTGCCAGGCTGGTTGGCAATTTGCCTCCGCATACCGTGGTCTCACTCGAAGTATGAATAATAATCACGCTAGATATGTGAATTATGAGACGATTATCTACAGCCAGGGGTGCGTTGGTTATTTCATCGAGGTTCACGGTACCTGCGACAATCGATCTCGTGACTCGATATTACACTTCAGGCTCATGATACTTTTAACGACCTGGATTTAACGAACGACTACTATTCTGCATATTCGCCCGCTATACTGCTTTACGAGATTAAGCGATTTACTTTTCACCACGAAATTTCTTTATTCTTTCACTCACCCGAAGACAACAAAATTTCTGACTATCGAAAGTTGAATTAGACTTTTATTTTATTATAATTATTCCAAAGTGTCTATATCAAGTATTTTTAATTAGAGTTTTTAAGTTCTTTGGTTTTTATCGATTCCTCTATTAGTTAGAATTCTCTCCTCCCATATTTGAGTTTGTTTTCTGACATTTACGAGGTCTGGAACTTTAACCGAAATGTTATCTGTAGCAGCTTGTGAATACTATTAATATTTAAGGAATAAATATTTAAGGAGTGAAATGTGTTCAGGAGGTTTGTATCTGGTACACACGCTTTCCCAGCAGTTTTAGTACGAGAGTTTCCCATCCGTGGCGCCAGCTGATGGAGCTACCCTCCCATAAAGCGAATTAAACAATCCTGATGATACTGCCAACCATCATCAATATTGTTATTAATTCAGTGACATTATACAATAATTAAGAGCTATACGCAATCTTGTGAACAAAATAAAGTTATTTGAAAATATGTCGATGTATTAGCATATGACCTGAAAGTTACACTATCCCCTAGAGGGTTAATTCCGTAAGAAAATGTAGTTATTTATTTATTAAATTTTATTTTACCAAGGCACCATGTCCAAAAGAAGAAAAAATGAAATAACCACGTGAAACCCGAGCTACCACGAAATTAGAATGTCCAATTCAAATTTGGAAATCGGTTTACTTTCCTGGCGACCGTTTCGTTTGAAAATCACGAAACGTACTTAGCTGGCTTTAGGTCGAACGGAATAATTTCAGCGGGAACGTTATACCCGGCGAGTTTCCGAAATTGGTATACAGGAGAGCGCCAGAGAAACCCTCAACAAATTTCAGCGGTAATGCCTTCGCCTGTACCGACGATTTTTAGGATCGGACGGATACATAAGCGGCTTGGGTGTAAAACATACTACCCCCGAGGGTAAAGCGTACCCCTCATTATCCGCGTGTCCCGCACTTGAGTTACATCCCACGCGCATATACCCTTTATGTCAATTTGCATACTAAACTCGTTGAAACAACTAACAAGGATTCTGCTGGGGGTAGCATAAGCTACTAATATGCAAAATATTAAAGAAGCCATTTAGAAAAAGTGAAGAAGTGCCCAACGTAAGTCCGTGGAATGAGTTGTCGACAACAAATGGAACTCTAACTTCCCTGTATTTTTTTCATAAATATTATATGATATCAAAACGCGTTAAAAAGCAACAATCATGAAATTAAATTTATTCAACCTTCGATTCGCACGTACGAAATTGTAATCAGTAGACTGTGTAAAACTTTCGAAAAATATAAACAATAAGGTATACCAATATTGACACACTTTCATTTAAGTTCCAATTCTTTTTCTTTTCTCGTGAAAATATTGATTTGTATAAATATCAACAGTCTAGTAATGAGATGAAATTTCGTTTAATTTTTCTAAAAATTATTGTCGACGTTTCGCGGTGATGTATTATGAATTTAAATTTCAATCAAAATATGGAGTTATTGTGTCAACGAAAAACATCGGTCGAGTGTATTTACGCTTGTCTTTATCAAATATTATATGTTTTACCGCCGGAAACATCGGGGATTAAAGAATTCATTACTGTTATGGCTTCGCGTTTGTTATGCTGCGTTTTCGAGGTTACGCTTGAATCGTTCTATTTATTTTATAGCGCCATAGGTTCTTTTTTATTGGTTAATTATGCAAACTGCAACGACGGCAGCGCTCGTATGGAAGCTACAGCCAGTATTTTTGGGTTTTACGGTATAACCAGACTCGGTTCCTTACAGGGCATGGAATAAATGTGATGAAATTTTCGTGAAAAAAGTACGCCTGCGAAAGAACGGCCACTGGAATAATTAGATTGTCCTTTTATTAAAGGCACGTGTCTCGAATCTATCAAACGTGTTGGAAAATACTCATTTATTAAATTTATTTTGCGTTTAGATTGCTCTTTAGTCAAGCAGAATACAGGAAAATGAAGGAGAAGATTATTACGATTATAGAGCTTTAAAAGGGGCTTTAATAAAAAACTGACGTATTCCATTCCAGTCATGTATTACTAAAAGGCAAAATCATTTATTTCCTGTTCAAAAAAACTTTATAATTTAAATTGCAGTAAAAAGTAAGTACATTCTCCTTATTATCAAGCATCAGGGAGTGCTTTTTGTCATTTGAGTTCAATTTGTTGCAAAAAGCACATTTAAAATTTATCCGACTAGGGTGCTTCAACTTCATTTCCCTCGAACAACTTCACGTAGCAAAATTTCACCGATTCGCGGTACAGTTTCAAAACCAGAATTTCTTCTTTAAGCTGCATCGCGACGCAACTTTTGCTCTGTAACTTTCAGACGAGCTCTTTACGTCTTTTTCCATCGGTACCAGTCGCTAATTGCGTAGATTCAGTTAGCGGCACTTGAACCATTTCCACTCGGTTTCTTTTTATTTACACTAACCGTTAGAGTCTCGAAATGGGTCACGATAAATAGCAAATTTTAAATATGCGATTGGAGTACTTCTTGTGTCGATTTAATTGCCATTGCATCATTAGCATCGAACGATTCAACGACCCCTTTAATATCTTCCAAATGCGTGACATGAAATGCTCTTGCCTCGAACCATGTTCCCTGCCTCATTAAGAGTTGCTCGGTTTGCAAGGCGTGTTTTCGAATGTATTTCAGCCTCTGATCATGAAAATTCAAGTTGTGATGATATTTTCTTAATCGATACGACTACCAATTAGACTCTCAAGACATTAAATTAGATTTGTGTCTGTTAATAAATGAAAACTGTTCGTGCATATCAAGGGTGTCATGGAGAGCAGAGAATTAAAATTAGTTTTATAGGAACAGGAAACAAATGCAGACATCTAAATTGTAACGAGTAGACTGTGAAGAAATTTCAAAAAATATCAATAATAAGATATACTAATATTGACATACATATTCTATCTATTATATTTCATCCTCGAAATATGTATACCACTAATGTCACATCAACCATTGTTCAGAAGACTCTAAACATTATTTCTACACCCTTTTCTCCAATAGTCTCTCAGCATCCTTTCGCAAAACTAAATCCTCCGCTCGCATTTAACCATGGCAGCGCCAGGAAGCCGCGTTCCTCGTCACAATTATTAAACCGCTGGCTTGGAATAATCTCTCTCCCTCCCTCCCTCCCTCGCCCTTTGTCCATGTAGTGTCTCGAAGCAGCGAGATATAAATTCGCAACGATTAATCAAGGAAAACTGGGGAAATAGCCGAGACTGTTAGAACTATGGAAGTGAGCAAACATTAGAACGACGGTACGTAATTACGAAAGGATTGGGAAACGCTCGACGAGACGCGATCTCCATTCTCGAACGCCATTTTCGTGTCAGAATGCTTCCTCAGCTAAAACAATATTGTCTACCGCGCTTCCTTGCACGCTTCGTCAAAGGCGGAAATCTTTAAGATCGGCAAATATTTTCTTATCGCGTCAAGTTCTCAAGGTTTCTTTACTTTTCAAGTTGACGAATGCGTTAAGAAATGACTTTGGCGCTCTAGTTTTTTCTTCGACGAATCACTTACCCGTTGAATGGTCAATTACTGCACTATATTCAAGTGTAATCATAGTATTTATATGGGCACACGATTTAATTATGTTTGACTTAAACATTAATTCGGTCATGTACCATACGATACGAGGGCAACCTTGAGCTCGACTGGGTCTCTAAATGATGCATTCACTGACATTTATTATTATACTTACAGAGTAGATTAAATAAGTAATGAGAACTAAGCCTTGAAGATTGATTGATTCCACGCAATACAAATGATTTAGAGTATAGCAACCAAAAATCGTTACGTTCAGGAAAAAAAATGTTTCATAGAACAAAAATAATACTTAAAAATTACACAATAATACTTGCCAAACCTGATAATTTGAAAAATGAACGATTCTAAAACAGAAGAAATGTCCTTCTCATTTCTATTTAAAAAAAAAGAGATCGAAACCTAAATGACCCACATCAAATGTACGTATCTAATACCACACATATTTCCACGTCGATTTTTCAGCCTGGATTTATAGAGACGCAAGGGCAATACGTCGATTAAGCGGACAGAATCGGGTTAGGAGTTCCAGCTGTCATTTCAGTCCACCAGAAATTCTGCCACTCGGTCCAACGAAAATACGGGACGTTTCCAGAGTAGATGGGAAAGTTCCTGATCCGATCTAATAAGCAATTAGCGAAGGAATTCACTGCACGTATGAAGCAGCATCAAACGAACCTGTCACACGACACGCATTCAGCTTCCGTTTCCGATTCGAGGAGTTTGCAAAGATGAGGTCGAACAAATGCTTCCATGGTTTCGATATCTATCGATAAATGCGCTTGGTAACATCGATACAGGTTACATAATTCAAACTAACATGGTGTACTGGTTCCTGGGATATAAAAGGATTCAACAGACGTCCTTGCATGCAATACTTATCTAGCATAAATATGACACACTGGAGGGTATTTTAGTATGTAGGACAGAACCCGAGTCCCGAACATTTTCGAACGCGAGGGTAGAATATTATTTTTAGAGTCGCATAATTCTAGTTGAACGATTTAGCAATTTAGTTATAATGTTGAAAATGTGTTGCAGTTGAGGTTAAATATGTGATTAAATGGTTAATTAATATTTGAGAGACTGAAGGTAGGTGATGTTGAGATTAAGTAACAAGTAAGTGTTTATTATCTATTAACAGAACCGGAGAATCGACTCTTCTGAAAGGGTTCACAAGAATTCAAAGACTATCAAGAGCACAGGATGCAAGGATTACTATCCTTTAAAGATTCTGAAGGTGTACAAGGACTCAGAAAGTTCCTGTGCTTAGGGACTCCATTTCCTCCAGTGACCCAAAACGGCAACCTCAACCCTCAACTTGATCAGCTAAGCAGTCACGACCTCCTAGTGATCCAAGAGGACAGTGTAACGTTCCTGTGGCCCACGGATATGATCAACTCGATAGTCTCGAAGTCCAGGAATTGTCAGGAAGGACCGAGGGCCCGGATGTCACGGAAGTAACCGAGGTGTTACAAATTTCACGAATGTGAAACGTCCCGTCTACTTGTACCGCAGACATCTCTGCATTACCCATCAGCATAACTCTGACACTCTTGGCAGCCTTCAGATACTTGGAAATCCCGGAATCATAAGGTACTCAAGTCTGAGACTCTTACAAGTCCAAGTACAATTAGCACGTGATTATAGTAGATTCATGTATTGACCTGTTGAATTTTATTTAACGTTTATTAGTAAAAATTAAGATGTCTTGAGGCTTTTTTTTTTATTAAAGGATGCCATTATTTATTTAAATTCTACTGAATTGAATTATTCGTTATCATTTCTCAAATGTGTATACAATAACCATGGTGCATTGCATTTACAGCTTGAGGGACAGTTTGCACAATGCATTCCATGAATTCACTTTGCATAAAACTCCACCATAGCTCACGTAAGAAAATTGTAATCTCTCACAGGAGCTCGAAATCTTTCCTTCTATACTCTCTTCAAATTTACTCAAGGATACAAGAGAAATACTTGGAGCAGCATTAAAGGTAGACCTCCCTTTGCCATGTTCAAAAGGAAATCCTCTTCCGGTTTCCATTAAAGGAAGAATTTCATCAACATTATCGGTCCCGCGACACCATAAATGCTGCTCGATAACGTCGATCCTCAAAATAAAAGATGGCAGCTCCCAAGCAAGCTTCCAGCGTTCGAGTCCTCCGATTCGATTGTTAGTTCGAATTTCGCACACGTTCCGTTCCGCTTCGGTTGGCGAGGCGATAAATCGATGAATGGCCACCTCGGGGGGTAAGACGGAGCCGAAGATCGCGATAACAACCGATGCGTGAATCCGACTGGAACAATAGTTTGGACCTTGTTGATTAAATGTCAACAGAAAGCAGATCTCCTCCTCGCTTTTCGGCCTCGGTGTGCAAGGATGAAACCGCCCTGGTGCGCCCTGCACCTGACATCGTAAGGGTTGGACGAAACGAACCCAGGGCGTTGGTACGCTGTAGGAAAAAGACGAACAGAAAAGGTGGGGGGAGAGTCGGGCTAATTGGATGTCGGAGGCGCAATCTTGCGGTTTCCATTTGTCATTCGAGAGCGCGAGAGGCGATTCATCCTTTTGTGCGCGCCTCTCCTTTACTGGCTTTCTTCCCATTTCCATTTTTCTCCCGTGTTTTCCCTCTGCCCCTTCTTCTTTTCGCGATCGTCCACATACGCGGTGTCCTCCTCTGAATTCAGTAATCGCGACGATCTGCGCAAACGTTAGCCCGGATATTACCGGGATTCTGGAGTGGCCACCGACCCTCTTCGGAATCCGATTCACGTATGCCAGATATCGAGCCAAAAGTTTCGCGATCCTCGACGTTTGCCAGGGATGACAATTTGGACACATTTAGAATTGGCGGCAGGTTTGTTTTGGTAGTTTATTTTGTTCCCATCTACTGGTATTATTAACAAATACTATCCCAGATTTTAAATTCATAATCACACAGAAATTACGCAACCAAGTATTACACACTGAAGCATACGCAGCAAGTCGTCTATTAAACAACCACAAAATCTCACGGTTGAAACAAACGTTCTTTCTCATCGTACTTTTAATGCGTATTTTCCATATCATAATACCGTGCACGACCGAGATTAAAACCACTTAAAAGCCAAGATTAAAGGTACTCGCTTTTGAGCCAAGAGAGACGTTTATCGTTGCACTGTTTCCCAACGTTTTATATGTATTTCTCGTTTCTGGTTTTTCGCGTTTAATTCAAGAGTCTCGTAAAGATTAATCAGGCACAGGTGAGGCGATCGATGAACGAAACGGTGGAAAAATAAAACGTTGTGCGATCAGCGAAACGAAACTTTCAAGAAATTTTCTGGAAGCCGAAACGATTATTTTTAACCCTGGTATGTATTCATTAGCAACTTTGATAAAGTTGGATTCGTTAGGTTTCAAATATATCCTTTTTTTATAATATGCACAGGTACTCACGTTACCTAACAGGAATAGAGAGGAAGTAGAGGATGTCCTTCGACTTACCTGAAACAAGAAAATGCATCATTAGTGGAATCATTATACTTAATAAAAAATATTTAAAGAAACATCTTTGTAATTCCTTCATATGAATGGAATTAATTAAAATAGATGCAAGGTCCATCATTTTGAAAGTGTATTCAGAATACAAACGAAAAAAGGGAAAAAATTAGACCATACTGCGAACGAATATAATCTCTTAGAATTGCGGTTGTGTATACAATTTTGGGTAAAAGCATTGTGCATCCAGATTACAAAAAGAATATACTAGGCCATACACGAACGCATGTTCTATTGGACCTTGTTTCCCAGCTCTGCGTGAGGTTTTGTATACGGTTCGTTTTCATTGGATGAAATATTCGTCAGCGTCGAATAAGTAGCATTACTTAGAAAAGAGCTTTGTCGCGAATAATATCCAGCTAATAGCTGCGAACTTGTAAAGTGTCTTTTAATCCTCTAACTATTTTCACCCATATACAAAGGACTCGTAATCGGATGCAGATGCTCTTGAATCCATCCAGTTGATAATATTCAACAACCTCATAAACCGATAACCAACTCCAAGCATCACATTTTAAAAACAGAATAGATCTCAAACATACTAAATCTATTTATCACGAATTAGGTCAAACTGGTCCCATTCGTTTACACAAACAGTCCCTGCTGTTTCCGTGTTCCAATCTCGCATCTGAAACGTTATCATCATATTTCGATACACCCTGCAGGTCATCGCGATAAGTTGATCTTTACTGGTAACGAGGAATCGAACCCAATCCCCCCAATATCTTCACAAAGAGATTTGCGCTCAGTCCTGTTCGCGAACTGCCCGTTGGATAACCATCGATTCGATTCTCTTAATTAACACAGTTGACGGTATACGTGCGGAATCGTTGTTGATCACACGGTTCCCCGGCGAAGAGATAGGACCTTTGCCCGTAGACATCAAAGGCAGATATCGTAGGCTCATTAGAGATCTCATCAACCAGATGTTGAGTCGAAGCTGGGTCAATGCGGAACGACATGGAATTCATACCGGCGAAGGAAACAGAAAGCAGCGTGGAAAGTAATCTTGTTGAGAGTTTCCTAGCCTGCATTTTCAGAGGGAAGCTAATGCAACGCCACTGTTATTACTTTACATCAGCCTTCGCGCTTGCTATAAACATTAGAATGCGCGGACCAATTTTTTTTACGGAAGGAATTTCCACGCTAGGCGAATTGCAATGCAATCAACGTGGCGGGTTTTCGTGGTGAAACATTCTGATGCTTTATATGAAATTTGTGCGGAATTGGTAACTTTGGACGTCGAGCTTGCATGTTTTGTAGAATTACTTGATTGTAAAGGGTTCTGCGAAGGCTTTGAGATTTTCATTTATGATAAAGTATAAGTGGTATAGAATAAATTTCTTTATTTTAATCTAGACATTTTTTTAAAGATAACTGCAGGGTAAAATTATTTTCCAGTGAAAAATTTAAAAGGATAAAGGTTCATCTATCACTGGTTGAATAATTGGAATTTATATTATAAAAGTAAATTTTCTACGATGTATAAAATGTTGCACATCTAAACGACCAATTTTCAATAAAACCGTGATACAAAGAGAAAATTTCATTTGTTTCCCCGGTAATAGTAAATGTGTGTAACGTCAACAGAAGTTGGGTGAAGAGCAAATATCTTGGATTGTACGGGCGATTGATTCGAAAAATGTCTACATTGGCTACGGTTTGCGCCGAGGTAACAATCAGCGGGACTTCACACGTTAATTAGCCAATTAACGAGAGAATTCTAACGGTCGTTCGGGATGGTTGATGTGCCGGAAGTGGAATCGATATCGGCCAATAGCGAGTAGTGATAACACAGACAGCGCGATTTGTCTTCCATTATGCTCGCGTGAATGAACCTACGGTATCTAGATAGGGCTCTGGCGCGGAAGACGCGAATAGGGTCATTCTTCGATTGGTTTCACGCTAAGCTTTTCAGCTTTCGAGCTCCAGAGCGGCACGACCTACAAGGGTAGATTATAAATCAGTGTCCTCCCTAAAGAGGTGACAACCGAGGAGAGAGAAAGAATAAATCCTACGTTTTGTGGCCGACAAAAAGAGAAATTGCCTTTTTCCATACCGTTGAATGAGACGTGCAAGATAACGGAAAATTGGGGCAAAAACAAGTACTCGATAATATAGATAACAGTAATTCGTATTTTATATAACAGTGTTGACCACTTTGAATTAATCGTTAATTCTTTGTTGGATGAACGAATACTTTTAGGAACAAAGTTCACCTCGTGCTTTTTAAATAATTTATGAAACTATAAATTTTCAAACATACAGTCTCCGTTTATTATAAATATGTACATGGATAAACATTACACTTGTATATGTATAATGAAAAATTTATTTGAAAACATCAAACCCATCATTTACTTTATACAAATTTGTTGAATCATTCAAAAACAATAATAACTAAAATGAAAATCAATTCATCCTCCATTATTTAATATAAAATAATAAAGACCACAACCCACATCAAACATCTCGTTTACCAAAAATTCGAAACGTAACACCCAGTACACAAACTTCTTGAATTCTTGAATCCTAGAATTAATTTGCCATACCTCGATGCCCCCGCATCGTTCACCGAAATATCGCGCATTCCATCGTCAAAGACACAAAAGGCATCCGGCCGCGTCTGCGTACGAAAGTGTCGTTCTTTTATTAAGGATCAGGGGGCTGGAGGAACGCGCTTCGCACGATCGGCTCCCGTTAAGGACATAGATGCAACGAGCAGGAAACGTAGCGGAGACGACAGCAGACACAGGTGCGCCGTAGACATCTGTCATTTCTCTGTGGCATCGTGGAAAGGACAAGCGCGCGTTCCTTCCGGCGATACGAAAGCGTTTTGCCCTCGAGGTTTAGCGAGACAACGCTCTCCGCATCTCTGGATCCTCGCGGCGTTCAAGGAAAGATTCCATCGATTACCGATCGATCAACAGTTATAGTAAATCTAGGGACTACCCGATGAATTTTTCTGGTTTCGAATATTCCAATATTTGGGGAATTCAAGTACTCCAGGAGTATTGCTCGAGTGTTGAATTGAGCTATTCGATTAGTATAATATCCAAATATTGAAATAGTCGAATACTTCCACTACACTTGACTGAAAGCACTCGAATAAATATGACCGAACCGTAACATTCAAATATTTAAATCTCAATATTCATATAGTATAATATTTGAATAACAGTATTCAATTAATAATACTCGAGGTATTCAAATGCTGATACATACGTTCAAAGTTTACTGGCAGTATTCGACTACCTATAAAACACTCAAATATCAAATTAATCGAGTAATCCCACTTCTAACTTCAGTCCTGAGTAACGGAACGTCTCCAGAATCTCGAAGCGCGTCGAGAACTGTATTGGACCGAGCTTTGTTTCTCCCGATTGTTCCCCCGAGTTTGATGTATTGACGAGCGTTAAACTTGACGGCGTTTAATGCTTACACGGTGGCAGCCAACATCAATGGAAACACGGCCCCGTTGTCGTGGAGGATTTATGACGTCATGACTTTGCTGCTCGCCCAAGCAAATGTTGCCACTTCAAACTTCACTGTTCCGGATGAAACTTCTCCGTTGTCGAAGATCTCGCTCAACAAGTTCTTGTTTGATTCGCGAGACCCTGCTCGCTAATTGCATTTGCTCCTGGGCTGGGGAACCGTTACTTTTTTCACTTTCAATTAAAGTAACGTACAGACATCTATGAATTACAGGAAAACAATTAATTTTCGCAGTGAAAATAACGCGAGTCTTGTGTCAGATTTTGAATTATCTGATTGATTTTGCTTCGTTCAATTAGATTTTGTTAAACATTATATTATTATTGTATAATTTATGTATTGAATTTTAACGTCTTCATTATGGTATGTTCATTATGTTGCTCTTGATACTAATATTTGCATGTTAGCATATTTGCATGTCATCTACTACATCAGAATCATTCTTGTCAGTACAGCAATAAATAAAACAATTGTTTAAGAGTATCTAACAATAATAATAAATATTAGATAGATAGTAGACATTTCACTCTTTAATTTGAATTTTGATAGAATCGAATCGGATGATACCACGCTGAATTACGACACTTATAAGTCACGTATATTTTTATAAATAAACAATTGTTTAAGAGTATCTAGCAATTATTGCAACAGCCTATTAGATAGTAGAAAGTCCGCCCTTTAATTTGGTTTTTGTTAGAATCAAATCGGACAATTCTACGCTGAGCTATGATACCTCAAAGTTTCCTATTTTATAGACAATTTTAAATGACTGACAGGCGCTGTAACCTACATATATATACATATAGCGTCCTTGCAAGGCCGTTCCAATTCCGAGTAATACAAGTAAACATTGTATTATTTCCTGAATGGCCCACCCCTCTAAATTCCTTGACATAATAGTAAACATTGTAGTATTTCCGGCTTGGGAAACCCCTCAATGTTCTTTAAAAGAGAAACATTTATTTCTATATTATCCTTTCGAACGATTTTGATGAAATTTGGTATCCAAGGGGTTTTGAGGTCGCTGATTTCAGATTTGAACTCAAAATTTAGAAATTCAAAATGGTGGCCTCACTATAGAAATCAAAATGCGAAAAGTGATTCGATTTTGATGAAATTTCGTATTCAGGAGTTTTTGGAGTCGCTGATTTCAGATTTGAACTCAAAATTCAGAAATTCAAAATGGCGGCACTACTATAGAAATCAAAATGCGAAAAATGATTCGATTTTGATGAAACTTGGTATTCAGGGG
Organism: Hylaeus volcanicus; assembly: GCF_026283585.1. NCBI lineage: Eukaryota > Metazoa > Arthropoda > Insecta > Hymenoptera > Colletidae > Hylaeus > Hylaeus volcanicus. Next base: position 10,732,140 of record NC_071976.1, read on the forward strand.
TTTTTGGAGTCGCTGATTCCAAATTTGAACTTAAAATTTAGAAATTCAAAATGGCGGCTTCACTATAGAAATCAAAATGCGAAAAGTGATTCGATTTTGATGAAATTTCGTATTCAGGGGTTTTTGGAATCGCTGATTTCAGATTTGAACTCAAAATTCAGAAATTCAAAATGGCGGCACCACTATAGAAATCAAAATGCGAAAACTGATTCGATTTTGATGAAACTTGGTATTCAGGGGTTTTTGGAGTCGCTGATTCCAGATGTGAACTCAAAATTCAGAAATTCAAAATGGCGGCACCACTAAAAGAAGATCAAAATGCGAAAAGTGATTCGATTTTTATGAAATTTGGTATTCAGGGCTGAGCTGAAAATTTCGAAATTCAAAATGGCGGACTTCATCTTTACTAAGTTTCATTCGAAAACTCCAGTTCCTTCCCTTATAAGTAGGACCTGTTTTGGTAGCTTTAGAACAAAGTAGAGCATAAAAAGAAGACTCTAACACGTTTTGCCACTTATAATAATATAGATATATTTTATGAATATTTAGATGAAGACACATTCTCCCCCTAATTAACCCTCTAGATCTAGTTTCTGCATTCCACTCGAGGAACCCTTACAATGCACCATCGAGTTTCAATTTCTACAAAATTTTCCCCAGCACCATCGAATCTCGATTCCCATAGAGAGTGCCCTCGGAAATGCAACGGGGAGGAAAAGAGCCGATCTCCAGGCATCGGTTGTTGGAACCTTCCCACCTGACAATAATTCCCAGGGCTCGATTCCGACGGAACGACATTCCTCGACAAAGTAATTCTCCCAGATTTAACGAAGGACCAGGATTATTGGTACTAGATCAACGGCTAACGCCAAGAATCAACGATCCAAGGCGGCCGGAATGGAAACGGTGCTCGAGTTTGCGGAGATAACGGAGGCCAGTCCGCCCTCCGAGGAAAGTCTTCGGTTCGGGTGAGCGCCGTCGCGGTTCTCCGTGTTACCGAAAGTCGTGCGAGAGATTAAGCTGCCACTGATAAAGAAGAGCAGGTGGTAGGTCCCGGAGTAGAGAGGAAAAAAAACGGAATAAGAGGAGAAACCGTGAGGGGAGAGAGAAAAAAAAAGCGCGACGTTGGGCGCGGGTGGGAGTCGGGGGAGGGAAGAAAAGGAATAAGAAAGAGTTTCCCCTACGGGTATAAAATCCGGAATAAGAAGTTCCGGGACTGTTCGAGGCTGCGGGCTGTTGGTAGGTGATAGCGGGATGAACGTGAAAGGGGAAGCACAGAAAGAGAGGAGCGAAAAGCTTGCGAGGGAGAGGGGAGAGGTGAGCGAGATAAATCGAGCACCCGGGGGCGACCAGATAAAAGTCACTAACAAGTAACAAAGGTTTTGCCTCTGGGTAAAGAAGGAAGAGACGAAAAGTGGGCGGAAGAGTGTAGGAGGGCGCGAGAGAGCCGAGAGAAGGCTACATATTGGTTCCAGGCATCTTCCTTCGTCCGCTGGTCCTCCGAGGCTTTTGTTCTCTCGAACTCGTTCCTGCCTGTCTCGGACCACGGCCCCTCTGCCCCTTTCCTATACGTACGTCCACAGGACTCGAGCCACGATGAAGCTTCGATTGTTTCTGACCAATGCCGTCGCTGCCTTCCTTGCGGACGACTCCTGAAGCCTTCGGCCAAGGTTACTCGACCGACAATCGCTCCCCCGTGTCCACCAACACTATTAGAACAATCGTTCGATTCACTTTCGGAGCGAGCACCTGTTCTCAGGAATGGAGCCTCACCTCGTGGACTGAACTTTTACCTAACATAGACTTCATTCTGTTTTTTTTTTTTTTTGTAGTCTTTTAATCTTTTATAGGGTAGAACTTTCTGGGAAATCTTTTTCCACTTTTTTTTGTAGATGAACGTAAAAACTTAAAAGTACAAAATTCTATTTAGACCTATAAAAGACCTATGTATATCGAGTGACAGGTGTCTTTCGATATTTTGCTTTTGGATGCGATTAATTAGAAATAATTGTTGAAAGAAGTGTTTTCTTCTTCGTTTTTATATTTTCATTTGGTAATCAGAAAATTGGAAAATAATGTGATGCCATGATAGATTAACTTTACTCATAATGAATGTAATAGAATAAGTTCAGTCTTCCTAAGATTCCCAGAGCTATGCATTTGTTTCCAAGCTGTATGTTCCGCGGATGATAAATTACCGGTGTGTAGAGTGATTAGTCTGACTTCATCAGTCTACCTTAGCTGGCATTAAGAACTGATGCACTGAATGAGTTACGAGAACCAGAACACGTAAATATCTCCCTTGAAGCTGAGGATGTTGAGTGATGTACAAACGCGAAAATATTAGGTCTGCAATATGTTTAGTGATAAGCATTCCAGTGAATTAAAGGTATCTTTAAATTCCAATATTTCTTTGCGTAATATATTTTATCAATATAAGTGTGAAATTTACGTGTGAATATTAATTAAAATTATAACCAACCAGAATAAGTAAAGTTTGAGTTAAGTTTAACCTTCATGGCTGGATGTTATATAAATAATAATTTCAGAAGGAAGAGTATTTTAAATACTATATAAGTGAGTGATTAAATATTAAGGTTCATTTGTCTCCAATTATTTTTCCTTGGATCTACAATGATCCCATACTAGTAGAACAAAAATAAAAATAACCTGCTTAAAAATAAATCTAATTCAATTTATAATTTCTGTTCAGATTCTCGTGTATGCTGGTGGTCCTCGTTCTTATTTTAAGCTCGTGTTGATGTCTTCGCGTCGCCCCGAAATTCCCCGCCGCACGCTTATTTACAGTTACGAATGAAACGGGTGGGTAACTCAAAAAGTTCGGTGGAAAAAGAGCGAACCGATTGAAGAACGGAATCATTTGTTATGCGTGACTGGCGGCCAACTGAACTAAAATTGTGGTAGAAACAAGGGTTGTCCTGGGTAGCGAAAAGAAGGCGGAGAAAGTAGTATAAACTTGGGAGGAAACTCGGGCCTGGGACGAATAAAAAGGAGAAACTTTAACTTATCGCGCCTCCGGCGAAATCACAAGACTTGTACCTGCGGACTCGGCGACAAAACGTTACCGCGCGCGAATAATATTTTATTCTCCTCGTTGTTGCTGGAAATGCTTCGCGGCGTGAATACGTAATGTCGTTTTGATTAGAATATCGAACGTATTCGAGCGCAGGATGTCAGGTACGAGTGGGCGGAATTTATTTCTAAAAGGTATTTTTTAGAAGAGACAGTATGTTTAATTTTTGATTTATTAAAAGGTGCACATGAGTCGATTAGACGTGAAGGACGTTGTTCTTTAATTGCCTACCAGGATGACAGGTCTATCTAAAGGTAACAAAAATAAAATTCTAAAACCCTGTATATTCACTGAACAAAGGAATATATTTTTAGTTCTTTGTAAATATAAAGAATCATTTTATTATTCTCTTTCAATAAACAAGTATCCAAGTATCGAATTTAATTCTTGCGAGATGATATGAAAATAACGAAATGCTACATGAAATCCCTTTGATTTATTTAATTGTACAAAGAATCGATAAAATTCGATAAGAAACAAGAAGAATCGCGTTATTATTTAATAAACGTTCAATATAATTTAACAGGAAACTTGTCAGACATATATCATGGTCTGTTCTATTTCCACGGAAAGAATTCCTATTAATTAAATTTACACACCGTTGAATAATCGATAAATCGAAGGTACTACAATTAAATCCTGAAGATATTAAATTTACTTGCGTATGTGAGACATAAAATATTAAAATATGCTCCAATAATTCAAATATACCGTAGTCCGAAGTGATCAATGAATTTTATGCATATTTCCGCAAGCTGTTTTATGCATTTCGTATTTCACTGCATATTTATGAAAATAAATTGGATTATCATTGCACCTACTGAAATTTCGTCCAAATATTCAACAAGTTAATAATTATTCAAAATTCTAAAGACATGTGAATTTTATTACATAATCACACCACAAAGAATTTCAATAATGTCTAAATGTTTTAGGTTTAAATCTTAAAGAAGCTTTCACATTGTATAAAATAATAATTCACGTAGTATATCGCTATGGATAAATCACCTTTTGAAAAAGTTTAACAGCAATTCTATTAAAAAAAAGTCACGTTCATCGGTAAACAATATCCCGTCATATTTCCAATTACGAGGCGACACCATCGAACCGGAACCGTTCGATGTTACGGTCAATTTCATAACTAACCTTCCCTTCGATTCGAAAATTTCAGAAAAGGGGAATATCGAAAGCACAAGGTCGTCGAAACGACCGTGTTACAAGGACGATATCAACCTATCTCCGAGCTATAGCCACGGTGGCCCTGGACCTTCTATGAGCTCGGAGGCGAGCTCACCTTCTCATCTCAGCCGAGCCGATAGCCGACCTTGATTGAAAAGCAGATGACGCGGAATAAGGAGTTTTCTGGGGGAGACGGAAGGGGACGAGGGCGGGTGGGCGGTCCAGAGAAAATGTCTTCTACCCTCGGGGCTCTCCAATTTCTCAGAAACGCGGAATTTATTTCATTCCCCTAGCTCCTCGTCGGCGTATGAGGCAAAGACGAAGGCACATGGATGAGAGAGGAAGAAAGGAAAGGAAGATGAGCGAAGCGATAACCTTCCGCAAAACGTTTCTCAACTAGAACGCCTGTATACACTTTTATCCGAACGCACCGCGCGGAAACATCGAAATTCTGCACGAGCTCGTTCCACAAATCGTAATTTATTCTTCGACAAATCTGAATTTATTCCACGATGAATCCAGACACAGAGCTTGGAAGGTACTCGAAATTTAGAGTGATGTTGGAGATATTGGACACTTGTAGAGTTTTGAAGAATGGATATCCAATTGATGCATACCTAATAAATAGGAAGCAAGTATAAAAATTAGAATTTGAATTATCCATTGAAGAATTTCAAGGTGAATAGATAAATATTTAACTGAGTACGTTGATCTTATTCGTCGTTCATTATACAAATACAATTTTTAGAAAAGAACCTCCTGTTTTGAACCTAACAAAACTAGGGAGTAATACATTTGGAGTCGTGTACCTATTCGATCAAAAAATATCTCCATTGAAGATTGACAACGCTGAGGGGGGCAAAGTCTGGATGTTCCCCCGCCAGTTATATTTGATGAAAGCTGAAGGAGATGGGAAGAGTAGTACAACAGGGAATCCTTCGGTATTACATCAATTCTTCATACGAACGGCTGTAGAAGGATAGGCGCGAGGTACACGTGCGGCATTGTTAGGGGCTAAGAATAACGCCTGGTTCGTGTGGTGCGTATGCGACGAAATTCTGACCATCCCCGTACCATGAAGAGTAAACCAGGTTGAATCACGTACGGTTTTCATGCGAGGGGCCACTTACTGCTCCTTTTGGAATCAGCCAGACCGTCATAAGAGGAATCTACAGGAACCTACGCCAATATTGTACTCAACACGTCGAGTACTGTATCGAAGACACCGAAGAAAATGATTAAAACACACGTTGCTCTATCATTTTCATTTTCGACATTATTCTTTAGGACACCGTGTGATTTTAAGCTTGTACCGGGAAGGAATAAAGTCATGCTTCGGAGGATAACGTCATTCAAGCTACGTACACCTTGTCCAATCTTCCAGCAAAAATATTTGTAGATATTACAGTCCATGTCATCGATATAACTTGCAGTTATTCAAAGTCCACACTCATGAGAAATTGATCGTGACCGAAGCTTCCACCGCAGATGAAACTTCCCCGAAACGCCAGAAAAACTTTCTAAAAGTACCCATCGAAAATGGGTCGTTCGTTTATCAATACGACGGTCAAATCACCGAGTGGTGCCTTCTAAAAGGAAAGTAGGTCATCAATGGCGGAAGAATATTGGTCCCGGAGACTCCAGGAGAATTTAGGGTTGCCATTCGATGGACTGTAGGAGAGGAACGAGCCGGGCTTGTCGTAAAACCTTGGCGAACGGCGCGAGCGCGTTGAAAGTTCACGACAAAGCTGGACTCGAAGACGGTGCTGGACATGAACGATGAAATACAAGAGGAATGCGAGGGGAGGGCCAAGTTGAGAGTCGGAACACGCGGTAAGGAATTCAGTGTTGATAACCGCGTACGATTTGGAGACAGCATGCTAATGTCTCGCCGCGCAATCATGCTCCGTTGCTTTGGTCTCTCGCGCGGTACCCGAAATAGAGCGGCACCGGCTGAATATCAAAACTACGCCAAGTTCTGGGATGTGAGTCACGGCCCTAAATTGTCGACTGGCGTCTTGTAATTCCTTTGTCGCGAGGAGCGTTAATTCGGGGGTCATTTAGTCAATGGGTTCTGTTGTTTGAGGGGGTGTTTGTATTTAATAATATGGGCGAAGAAGATTTCATGATGGAGCAACAGGGTGTGTAAATTAGGTTGTAGTGGGATGGCGTATGAGGAGTCTACGAGAGATACAATCTTTTTTAGATTTAAAGAGAAACTTTTCTAATTTCTCTCTACTTGATAAAAATCAGTGCAAGTCCCGCATAATCACTAAAAATTCTGAGGCTTGGAAGTCTATAACCTCTTAGGACCAAGAATTACTGAACAGTCTTGCTCTAGTTCTCTTAGTTATCCTAGTTCAGTTTTAATCATCCAGTGAGAGCAATGTATCTGATAAACAACCGAACGAGTACTCAAGGCCTTCATCTCTAACCTCCAGCAATATCCCTGTTTCTCGAATCGTTTCTTCCTGTTGTTGAATTCAACCCCACCATGTCTAACTTACAGTTGCTCATCTCTCAAGCGCGATGATCACGCCAGAATTCTTGACGATTTGCATCGTCCCGATGAAAAGTTCGCCTAATGGCAGCACTCTAGGAAAAAAATGCACCGTCAGATCTGTGAGGGTACTCAAAGGATACAAGGAATCCTTCGGAAAAGGGGACGTCGTTGGTTGCTCGTGCGAAGGACGTATCGTTACTCTTCATCTGCGGAATGGCCTTTAATAGCGATGATGGTAAAATATCGCCGCAGGATTTCACGTGGCACGAGAGCAGGGGATGGGTGGCGTTAAATCAAGAGGGAGGCGGTGCCAGCTATTATTTCGTCGGGCGCTTGACAAACGATTACGCGGGCGCCACTTTCGCGAAAACTAAGAAAACACTCTCGCTAAATCATAAGGAGCCATTACCAGAGGCGCGGCCGTCTAGTATAATACGCACGGAGGGTTCAAGGACCAAGGGTTCGTTTACCTTTTTCTCCGTGACCTTTCCTCCCCCGATTTGTCAAGTTCAAAGGATCCGCGTGTTTATCTTCTTCCTAATGTTCCCTCTCTTCCTTCCGCGTGCGGACACCTCTGTCCGATGCATTTTTCAAAGGAGGGAAAGAGGAATCTTGGACCCGGAAGTACCATCGGAGCTGGAAAGAATGTGCGTTCAGACTCGTTATCCCGCTGTGAAGTTTCCAAGTTTCTGTTCAGCAGTTCAGGTTTTAAGAATCTCAAAAAAATTCACCCGTGCGCGCGACTTCCCTTTAAAGAAATATCAGGTGGGAATACGAAGCAGTCATTCGAATTTATTGACAGGTAAACCGGAAGCTGTTACGTAGAGGGAATAAATATGATGCACAAACAAATTGGAGGAGCTCACGTTATGGCCTCCTGGTCACCGAGTTAGGACAACGTGCAATAATTCTGATTTTCTAACCACAACATTATATTATTAGTGGGAACTCGTCCTTATTACTGCTGAAATTATTACCAAGTTTATGATAACTAGTCCATTACATTACATTCTTGTTAAAATGCACATTTAAACGAGTTTATCGAGCATATCAAACACGTTTAACGACCATTAATTATTCCAATGTTTTACAAACTCATTACAATAGTTCGCTGTTTCGCGTCGGGGAAAGTGAGCACGCTGCGAGTAATTTGCAAAAGAAGCCGAAGAAAAAGGAAGGAATCCATAGCTGACGCCGTGAAAAGAGAATCCCGCTGCTGTAAATGGGCGAACTGACACAGGAGCGTACCTCGAAAGACGATTTTACGAGCTTTTTATAGTTCATTCCGTCCGAGGTATGTGCCCGCTATCGCGAAGTGATCTTTGTTTTACATTCGCACGGTCACAACTGCTGTTCCAGCGGTTGCAACTGACGTTTCGCTGGAATTCCTCTGCCCACTCCTATCGCTGAAACTAGATAAGAATAAAAAGGACGAATAACCGTAGAATTGCGTAATCACGACAATAAGAAAAACCAACATCCGCTATATGTAATTTTGTTAACCTCCATGGACCGAATTTCTTTGTTCTGCATTGTGTAAAATGTCGACGTATTAGCATGCGACCTGAAAGTTGCATGTGCCCATAGAGGGTTAAAAAAAGAAACAACCCCAAAGAGCACAAAATACACAGTTTCTGCTACAAACAATATTGACTGAATACTTTTTAAACTGTCAAAATTCTCAAATGGGGATCGTGGCAGCTAATGGGTTAATTAACCCCCAAAACACCTGATTTTTTACTTTTAATCGAACCAGGTCCATTGCTTCTGACGTATTTCCAGAGTCTGGCTGGTACCACGATAGCTCCCTCGTCGGACCCTGTCGTTGGCATCCTGTTCGACTGAAATAATAGCCGTGAACAGCGAAAATGTGGGCGGGCACCACATATCGCTCCGGCGATCAGTTTGGAAACGCACGTGACCATTGTTCACGATTTTTTTTTTCGCGTATTACGCACGACATCGCGGCAGCGATGGGAGACAGTAATTAAGGATCAGGATGCCGTGACAGTTGGTGTCGCCTTGGTCGCAGACCCGTGTTTCCACGCCGGTTGCGTGACGTGTTGTTGCGTGACTCGGTGCGAATATCAAGCTGACCAAGTGGATACGAGGCCACGACCCCGTCATTATCGGTGAATCGTGTTAAACTGGCATAAACCACGTACCAAAGACTCGGAGGCGCTAACTGGACGTGAAATCTGCTCCTTCCTTTCGAACCGACGCCCGAAACGCAATCCTTCGGCCTGTAACTCCTTCGTTATCTATTAGGCTGAGTAATAAGTTTGTTTAACGTCCACTCGTATTACATCCCTTGGTCGAATTCGGATCATTTAGAATTTTCAGTGGATTTTTTCAATTTTATGTTCTTATTATTTTGGTAAATATAGGAATTTTTTTCTTCAAATCAGCTAATGTGTGTCAGGGACTAGTAAAATGATTTATGCAATCGAATCGAGTGAATTGCATAAACATAAACATCCCACGAAAAGTAAAGATTTTAATGAAATCTTCAAGTTACTTCTCGAAACTCAATTACTCGATAAATATTGAATTAAATTAACACTGATATTTCTTTAAAATTTCTTTAGAGGGCCGAAACGTAATTATTCAAATAGTTAAAAATGTAACCGCATCGATTTCACACGTGACTCTTCTTCGTACATTTTTGACAATTTTTTTCGACACGTCGTGACTGAATTTAATAATCACTCTAAATGTAAATTCCGCGATCACTATGGATGATGCTCCGAAAAATCGTTTTGTTCGTGGAACGTGTTACGTGTTACGAAACAAGTAGATGGACGCCGAGAGATTCACTCATTCCGCTTACGAAATTTATGCAAAAGGCAGGATGTCACGAGCCTCTTTGACGCCTCGTCACGTGCCTTGCAGTTGTTCGAGAACAGCTTTGCGACCGAGACGCGTATCGTATTTATTAAACGAACCCCGAATGTGCCTATAAATATATTTAGATCGGTATCTCGGTATCGATCATCGAATCCAAATGTTGTCTGAAGATCGATGTCGCGATCAACCTGGAATAGTAATTTCCTCGGAAAGAAACGGTTCACGGCGTCTTCGATAAATCTATGAATCACATTTCGTTCGCAAGAATTCGTGTAGTCACTCTAAAAATATTATGCACGCTGAATTTCAATTACAAAAAAAAAAAAAAATAGTTTATCAGGTTTCACTTCTCAGTCAAAGTAAAACTGTTTCATTTAATTTATGTCTATTAAAGGATGGAATAATCAAGCTCAAGATTAAAATTTGTTACAGGTACGCTATACTTGGTTATGAATAAAATAAGTTTATTGTTACTGAATATCTTTGTACAAAGTCTAACAGTTAATTGTAAATTTGCCAATTTTCGCAGAAGCGCGAATGTAATTGCATTGGGCGCGAGTACTTTTAATTCGAGGCTAATTCAAACTCGGCCGGCAAACATTACCCGACCGCAAACTTTCTGGGTCATACACACGCGCGTCAAAAGAAAATCTTCAAAGGATTCATTACAACTCCACTGATTACTTCTGAGCGGTTGAGTACAAGGGAGAGGGCTCGCGAGATCACCGGCAGGAATCGTTTGATTTGTCCCTTTAATAAAAGAAAACCGTTCCGTAGAATGGTGTCATTTCAACTCTTGAGTTCCAATAGAGAAAAGTTCGCGAAATGAGTCATGGAAAGTGGGGAACCGGCAAATTGAAGAAAAAGGAATCGAAGCAATGTGGAATTCGATGCGAGGAGAAAAGAAAATGTCAAGAGCTCAGGTACGCCAATAAAAGAAGGTTCAAATGAAAAATACATGTAGTCGATAAATGTAGGTACCATTGTTCAAAATTACATACGTTTCAATTTCTGATTCTCCAGTGTTTAAAAATGGAATCAAGATATATTATTATAAGTATTTGACTTCAATAATGGACGACACTTGTCCTCACAAAATAAATATAAAAAAATTGTTTTTATAAACGAAAACATACCCGTTCCTACATCTTCCTCCATGAAATATTTTAGAAAGAAACTATTCTAATTTTAATACCCTGACAAAAAGAAAAGAATAGAATTATTAAGTTCAGCAGTATTTTGTCTCCCATAATTCTATTACAAGTCCTCGTCTTTAATAGAGGCCGCACACTTATTTTCCTTCGCTTCGCAGTAGTTCCCGAATCGCAAAGAATATTACGAACTTCCTTTATCCACCTCCCCCCTCGTATTAATCGGCGTGGCACTCCGGAATGGAGCGAGCAAAGGCAAACCATTATCCTAATTGGTCGACAAACAACTTCCGATAACCGCTGGAGCATTGTTCCAGTCCTTCCTCGTGTCCAAAGAACGAACACAGCTTTTCGAGCACACAAGACAAATAAAATAAAACGTGGAGAAGCAACGGAGGAAAACTGCGAGACTAAGAAAGTCTAGGGTTAAAGAGGAAGAGAAAAAAAAAGGAGGAGCGAGAATGGAGGAACTCCTTCAGCTTTCATCCGTTTCGAGGGACAAACAATTGTAACTCCGTATAGATTTCACGTCTTAATGAGACGTCACGAGCAAACATTCGATACAATCGTTCCTGGGATCGAGTCGATATTTTCGCTCCGCAAATTTTATTTCACTCCGGTGACGATGTAATTCGAGTGACGCGTTCGATTGGCAACAATGGTTTGAAATTGTAGAAGAGCGGCGAACACGCGAAAAGATACGATTTAAATGTAAAATCGGAACTGTTTCGCAGACTTTTTAGTGGAACGAGTACAGTGCTAATTCGTAGTTTATATTGGTAGAGTTGGAATTGTATCGGTAGGACTTAGAAAATAGCGGTACTCAAGCTAGTGTTTTAGTAAAACATAAAATAATACGATAGAATTGGAGATTAAGTACGATTTATAGGGAGTGGGGATAACCAATGCGAGTGGGACGACCTTTTACACGATTGGTTACCTCGATAAATGCACAAACCTCAATTCTTGCCTCTCATCTCGATTCCCAATCCCTTTTCCGCGCCACTATCGACGTTCTCCATTTTTCTGCAGCAAGAAGGACAACTGCGATTTAATTTAAATCGAATTTTCCATTTCATACGCGCGTGTAAAACAAGAAAGTTTCACATCTGCGAATAATCCCATTGTAGTTAATTCCAAAGTGTTCCCCGCGCTGCATAAACAGATTTTCGCATAATGGAAATTTCGGATAAGCCGCATTCCGATAATCGGTACTTAACCATGCCAGTACTTTGCTCGCGCAACTAACAACACAACTTTTCTATTAAAATTGCACCGCGACACAATCGTTGATTAAATTATTAGAAGCACTAAGAAAAGATTTTTACGTTTGAAACAAGCAATGTCAATGTGAGATGAACTGCGTGTATATATAACTTTTAAATTTGAAGCACTGCGTTTGTATTATCTAGATGCTTTCCATTGTTTATCAAGTTTCAGAAAGCCTGCTTTTCGAACGATTAAAAATATCCCAGGCTTGAAAAAATTGGAAAACGGTGGTAGCAGACAATACGAACAGTCGGAAACGAACACGTGGAACAACAATACGCGGATAGTTTGTAGGAGTTACCGTACATTTAATGCAGTAAATTCGGTTTCCATCAGAGCGCAACTGATGTAGCCGAAGGGATACGAGAGGAAAACAGAAGTAGGTTCTAATTAATATCTCTTTTCGCTGCGACGAGAGATGAATAAATTTCACGTAAAAATATGCTTTTCATCGGCAACTGCTGGTATCCGATGTCGAGGTTCTCTCGTTCAACGCGGCGCAAGATTAAAATACCGTATGTACTGACACGAACGAGAAATGTTTCATTTCTCTTTTAATTTAATTTAATTTAATTCCCTTTTAATAATCGCGGCTCGAGTAAGAACTGCACTTTCCGAAGTGCTGAAAGGAGCTTGACAAATGTATCAAACATTTCTATGCGTAACACGAAGCCTGTCGTTCTTACAGATAGTTGAATACAGAGGTATGCTGGCGGAAAAAAGAAGCTCCAATTGTCGGAAACGTATAACGTTCGCGGAGAGGAGCGAAGCATGCTTAATTAACGCAAACGCGATTTCCCGTTCCGGTGACTGTGCGAAAACAAAGAAGATTAAAACCGTTTGCGCGAAATGTTCTTTATCAGCATGTGTTCGGTCATTTTTACCATAGATGCTCGACGTGAAGTGAGTAGATTCTTGTACAAGGTTCGCATTCATTTTAAAATCCTTTCGTGCGTTAAAAATAAGTTGAAGGTGCTCAAAATAAGAAAAACATTTCACGTAAATATTGCTTCCTTAGGTCATACAAAACTTCCTACTAGCAGGAGGACAATAACATTCTATTTTCCTTAATAAAATTTTCAACGAATTATTGTTCAATGAATTATTATTTACTAGAATAAATGTCACTGACGACCACCAAGTGAATGGATGTATCTACTTGCAAACAGTGATTACGAACTAGATGAACAGTTTCGTGGAAGTTCCACAGGTTTCGCGTGAGTATAGCAACGTTTAAAATTGCGCGTGGTACGACATGGAGAGTACAGATTTATTTTTCGCTACCGCATCACTTTTGCGGTCCACCCCGAGCTCTGCGAAACTATAGCGAGCACACTGCAGCGTGTTATGCCAACGCCAACGTTTTCTCTCCGCTTAAACTCAGTTTCCAATGAAAAACTGCATTTTTCCGCGGGAGGTGCGCGTATATTGCACGCTCAGCTGTATTAAAAATTTCATTTCGTCAAAAAGTACATAAATTCGGGAAGACGAGTGCTCGAAAGACCTAACTCCGTTAGTCGACCGCGCCCAGTAGCCAATCGCCGCGAAACGGCAGAAAATCATCGCGTAAAAGAAACATGAATGCGTGCGTGTCGAATTTACGCTCACGATGGTAATTTCGACGTGATCGCGGTTCGGAGATGAACGATGTGTGCGGGCACATCGGGCCGAACCAAGAACCACGTGACATCCGGTGACAGAAACGAGACGCCTCACCCACTCTCATTATCATGTGCGTAACGTTCAATGGGAAAACGTTTCTGTACACGCCCACGTGCACACTAGGCACCATGGGCACACGCGTTACGCTCGTGCGTGAATAAGAGGAGTCATTTTGTCGCGAGGAAGTTAATTCCACGTTACTGCCTCCATCTACGTGTATATGGCTGAAAGAGACGCTGGTTTCCGGAAGTGCAGTCCCACGGCGAAGGGACAGCAGTTCGATCGCCACGCACGTCGCCCACACGTATTCACCTGGGTTTCGTCTTTGGTTGCTGCCACCGTGATTTCGATGACTATCGCTGAATATCAATTAGAATTTAGATAGGAACACCGGATACCAAGAGTGATTTATGAAAGAAGTGGCAAATTAACCCTTTCAGAAAGGTTGTAGGTATGGTTCGTGGAAATAATACCCCTCCCTGTGTAAGGGGCGCTTTTTAAGTCAGGTTTCAGGGACTCGTGTATTCGAATTTGCAAATTAATATGAAATTTGTTTCATAATTCTAAGCATTACTATACTGACATAGCTATATTACTATAAAAAGATGATTGAAACAGGCAACTAGAAAATTTCGTAAATTCTTTGGAAATAGTGTCAGTACAACAACCTTTCAACTTTCATGTACGTCAATTATTGTTTAAACATGCTCCCTGCTTCCTGCGAGTGAGTCTCAGCCTCGAGGTACGCGTAAGAGTCTTCATAAAACCGCTGTCAGTCATCGTTAGCGAGGAACCACAACCAATATTGCGACTCCATTGTCGCCTCGTTAAGGCAATTGTTTATCATATTAGCCGAGCTGCGCGCTGTGATTCGAACTGGCCTCGTTTCCCATATGTCTTACCTCGGAGACGCGTTTCTTCCTTATAAGATAAGATTTAATGAAATACGGACGTCACCCCGACGAATGACGATTACGACGTTGATCAACACTACTTAAGATATCAGACCCTCGTTCGAGTTAATTACTTCAAGCTTGACAGTCGAAAGGATCTTGCTATCGCCATATTTTCATTTTAGGTGTGTGGTATATTGCTAACAAAAAGTTTATAAATACAATGTTTTGTACCAAACTGCTGTACTTTGTACCGAATAATTATTAAATTATTGATTTAATTGAAATGGATTTAATGAAGGTAAATATTCAGTGAAATATTTCACAAACTTTTAATGGAGCATTGTTTTCCCAACAGGTATGTTTGGTCAGTGACAGAATTCCATTACTAGACTGATGAATTTTTCCTTTGAACCTTTGAAAAGTGAAACTATGTGATCTAATTTTTAGTAAAAGTCGTTAAAACAATGTAACAAATTTTGAACGTAGTGTGCTGCGGCTCCAAAAAGTGTATGACACTAGGTGACGTACGACTGTGCGCGCTAGCCTTGTATAATCGATTGTTTCATGTTTCACGAAGTAATTAATAATCCATTTACACACAGGTTGTGCGCGCGTAACGAACTTTGCTCCCGGCACAGTGTCGAACGTTAAAAAGGGATCAAAGGTTGGGAAAACCCTCCACACGTGGAAATTCTGGTGTTCTGATTTACAGGGTACTAAACAGTTTTCGTGTCATGACATCCGAGAATAATTTACCGGCTGACCCGTGTTGCGATACAAAGCGCCTGTCCCTCACGGCTATATAAATTACTAACTCGTGCTCGATATCTCTTCCCCGCAGATTTCTAATCTCCGAGCCGAGTAATTACTCATTTGCCGAATGAACTGTTACGACTTATCGACTGCTTCCGCAGCTACCACGGTTATTAATTAGGGAAGATTTCAGGAAGACTGCTCGTGGAACACCGAGGATCTTATTTTAGAAATTCCCAATCGATGGAAGAGAACGGATTCAACTCTTGTAATAGGTTCGTGGTAAAATTTTGGTAGAATAGTTTAACAGAAGAATTCGTTTTTAATGTAAAGGGTTTTCTACATAGAAATGGTTTCAAGATCAATCTTTGCAGATTGTGATATTATTGTACATTGTGATTTTAAAAATAGAATATAATTTACAATATTAAAACTAGCGTTCCTTTTATTATATTTCGAATCTTTTATACTAAAATGTGTCTCAATCAATTTTCTTTAGTCATAATGGTCTAAATAAGCTTACTTTTAATCCTCTTCCCTTGGTCCTTTCTTAATTTATTATATTGTAGTTTGCTTACTTAGTATCTCTTCCTTATAATTCAATGCTTCAATATGCAAATTTTATTCAGCACTGATAAGGGTTGATTATCCCCTCGTCGAGCAGCCTAATCATTTACGATTATCTGTACCTAGTCAATGCAATTATGATTGTTGACTAACCATGATCTATTGTGACCATACTTCACTGTAATGAGGATAGATCACATCGTTTGCATAACCTGCTTACGTAATGAATTCATGTTGCGCGGATAATGGGTAAAATTTTATTCGAATATTAACCGACAAATAAGGTCAATGTACAGCGATTTATTCGACTAAAATTAAATTTTTATTCATTCGCAACAAAGCATGTTATTCTACAATCAATTATTTCGATTTAACAATCAACGAATATAATAATGTTTACTTATTATTCGTTATTCAACATTTATGTTTAATTAAAAAAATTGACTCTTTGACTCCTTTGTGAGTCTACTTGCTTATCACTTTAAAATTTCGATGCTCTCCAAAAGAGACCTGGCTGGCCCCAATGAAAGTAAAAATAATTATTATATTTCGCGTGCATTAAGCGAGCAAAAATTGACGGGTTACGCTGGGTCCATCGGAACACATAAATTTTTCATGCTTCCCGAAAAGCTATTAACGAAATAATTATATTTTTGATGTGTGTCAAAGACATAGCCTTGCCGCTAGTAACACGTGACACTCGCCGCGACATAAAAGTCATTCGAAATATGATAAAGGAATATTTAAAATAATATGGGAGAAGGGTCGACGCGAAAAATTCATGAAAGCGTTATGAGTTCGCGACGCGAGAAATTTGATTTAATCCACTTTCAACGGCGACGAAATATTCATGTGCGAAGTGCAAAAACTCGCTTACTCGCATTGTGCGCTCCTAATCGAGTACGTGTTGAACTTAATGAACGGAGTTAGGCGGGAAATCAGCAAATGCGTGCAGATCTTTCGTTCCACCAATGGATGTGGACGATTTCGCGCATTTGTTTTGTATACGTGCATGAAAAGTATTTGCATAACACGTCCAGAATACATTAACTTACGCTGAATAAAGTGCTAATATTGTTGTATTCATTTATGATACATATATTTATCCACGTATACGAGCTACGTGATGAAAACATGGATTATTAAAAATCACAAGATGGACATACATGAAAATAGGGTCTTTAATTTAAATTTGAGACACAGACTTCGACCTTAATTACGGCATTAGATATTCGCTTGAAAACCAAAAAGAACTCAGTCTTACTGATAATCTTAACTATTAGAATGTGGAATATTTCAAGTGTATGTAAAATTGTCAAATTCGTATGCAACATCGGCTTAATTTCTTTAGGGTTCCCTTCGCCTGCAATACCGTGGAATTGGCCATTAAAATTCCCCAGGGCCCGCGCCTCTCGTCACGCGAGGACCTGAATAATCGTTCTTCGAATCTGTCTTCGTGACTACGCTGACCGGAAGGAAAGGGTGGGGGAAGTCAATCAATCGGTAATTAGTAGCCGATGGACAGGCATAACTTTATCGGCCGACGAAATGCGCGCGATGTCCTCGCACCATCGTCAGGGATTCAAATGGATGCAGGCAGCGCACGTGCCAGCAATTAATAATCAATTCCAGCAGGAAGCGATGGTGATTGAACACGTACGAGTTTGACAGTCTCATTGTTCCTTATTGAACGCGGTCCACAGAAATTTCACTTCGGACCTGTCAAATCTCCGCGCACGTGTCTTTATTAGTATTTACCAGATTCGTATTACATTCAAAAGGTAATTTCATTATCGAAAAGATTTGGAAAAATTATTTCACCGTCAGGATTTATTTGTACAAATTTATACATCCTGGAAATGCAGTGGATTCGATATTTTGGAATTGATATAAATAATATAGTTCCAAGTGCATTATTTACTGTTCACGATGCAATTTTTTGAGCCGAGAGTTTAGTTGCTTCGGTAACGTGTCATGTAATTTTTTAGGAATATTTAAACGAGCCACTATGTGGTAAATCGGTTGATTTGACGTTTAGTAGATTGAGCCAATTTGTACTAAACGCGTTAAGCTGATATTGAATGAGTTCATTCGATATCACTCTTAATTTACATTGCAATGCATTCATTATGGAAATACTGAAATCAGATTAACTATGAGAAGTCAGCCTGTTATTTACATTTAACTCGAACATTATGCCGTGCTCTATCTGTTCAATCTGCGATTATCGAATCCAAATATAATACGATTAACTTGTTTCCCTGTACCAAATATTAACTAAAACTGTTCTTGTTACTCTATTAAATAAAAATTGCAATTGATTTATGCTGTACTTCTGGAGTTGTTTTAGTGGACTTCGCGATTAAATCCAATAGATGGATCGATGACTCCATTTACAATATCCGAGATTTAAAGTATTCCTGTTATAAATTTTCTATATAACTTCCCTATGGTAATAGAATTTTTACACTCTATGTCACACTTTTAATACACTGCTGTTACTTATATTTTAATGGAAAATACTTCGTTCACTATCTCTTTCAAGTAAATCAAAATAAAGCCTAAATTGAATAAATCTTGCACCACATCCTACATGAAATCAATTCTAAACTGTTCCACGAATAAAAACAATCCCAAGCCACACCATAAATAAAATAAATCCGAATCTTCCGGCTTAGATACACTGCGCGAACCTTATTTCCATATTTCAGCGGAACTGCAATTCGAGATGTAATAATGGAATCTGAGAATGCGCTATGTAATAATAGCAACGATTAAACAAGGAAACACGTATTTAGCGGAGGTTATTCGGGCGAAATGCGCTTACAAATACAACGTACTGTCATTCGGAACCTGCTTACGTCATAACATGTAAACTGATTTGCGGAGAATAACGCGTGGTCAGCATGCAAGTTATCATACCACGGATTTCTCCCATCGCATCATTCGTGCCAACAGCCTGTGGCAGTTTCAAGTAGGATAATTGTTCGTGGGAAATTGGATGATCGTGATAATTGCGCACGCATGAATTCGACTGATGATCGAAGTTTACTAATCACTTTACCGTTAGCTTTCGACTCGCGTTCCGCTGGAGCTAGCAGTCTGGAATTAAATTTATGAAAAAGGACGAAGAGTGAATAATTGTCACCTGACAAAGGTACCAAAGACACACCTGAGCAGATTCGCTGCTCCAAACAAAATTGACTAGTTTAATGTTCGTCTAGTGTTTGTGTTACAAAGCTTTCATGTTTCATCTCTCGTTAAAAAAATTGGAGCAGTCTCATTTACCAAGATATATGCGAAATAAAAAACAAGAGTTTCTATCCTAACAGGTGACAGAGAAGAAAGTGAATATTATTCTCCAAGATTTTTGCAATGGAGTGAAAAAAAAAGAACACGTGCAAATAAAAGAGGAGTTTGTTTAGGTCCTGGCATGTAACAGAGAAGAAACTGTGTGTAATTCCTCCGGCTCTCTGCTTTCCATCTGTCCCCTAACCGCGATTAATTCATCAGGGAAAACGTGCAGGAATACAAATCAAGCGCATAGATTATTCCACGAATCGCACGTAACTCGCGCCGCACGGTAACGCAGCGACGGTATTACGATGTGATTAGACGTAATCAAGTCGGTCTGTGTTTCGAAGAGGCCGGATAGAACTGTCCAACGACACGACTACATCAAACGGTTAACGGAATGCCTATTAAACGCGGCGATGCATCATCCAGTGCAATTACATTGCAGTAATTTCAGCGTGACTGTCGACAGCCAGAGGTCCCTAACACAGGTAGACTAAATGATTCCCGTATCGATCCGTCATTATTCTTTTTCGAAACGACAGCGATCATTAATTACACCTTGTTCGGCGGTTTCTTTGTTTAATTATTGCGACGGTGGTTTACGGATCCTTCGTCTCGACGTTTCTTATTCAGCGTATCCAGCATGCGTCTCCTCGTTTTTCCTACTGTTCTCGTAAATACAATCATACTGCCGCTTTGTTTCACCGTCACGGGCACGGTTGGCCGAACGCGCGGCTGAGGTGGATTCTTCGTCAATCCCGCCTTGTTTACAAGGTCTTTGCCTCCGGAGACTTTGTTTTGTCGAAGAGGAAATGAGCACAGAAGACGCTGTGCGAAGTTTTCAGTTAGGGAATGAGTGCAGAAGATGCTGCGCGAAGTTGTTACTCTTGTGGGTGAGAATCTCGACATTTTCTGAAAGGGAAATCATTTTGTTTAGCGTACTGTATCATTGTCGACGAAATGTAGAAGAATTATAGTAATAGTTACAAATATAATGTTCATTATATTATTGTGAGTCTATGAATTTATGAATTTAGTGATCTATAATACGTTTTACAATATTAATCTGAAGAAGAAGTATATTATAATCAGTTTCATTCAAGTTCTCCAGTTTCGATCGGTCTCGAGGAATATTAGCGTAACATAATAATCGCTCGTAAACATCGCCTTAACAACCGTGCGGTAATGTTCGATACGTGCATCTGGTGGATGACTTACGTTACAGCTTGTAACATGGTCGTTGGCAACAATTCACCCCGACGAAATAACCGACCACGTTTAAGGCGAGACGCTCGTTACTTGACAAGGCTTTTGGCAAACGTGCATTCAGTCTTCTTGTAGACTGCGAATTCTCTGCATTCGTGGGAAAGGATGTTCCGAGAGGGAAACTCTGGCGAAATTAAATCTATCGTGCAAAGAAAATAAATTACAAAAATATTTACACAATTTTAGTACGTAGATGATATAAATTATTCCATCAATTCATTTTTGAACTGCAAGAAAATAAATTAGAAATGTGCAAAGAAAAGTGCAAAGACAGTGTAAATTATTCATTCTTAAACTGTTAGGGTTCAGAATTTTTCCATTTCATTCAAGTTCAAGTCAAGAACCGTAATTAACGATGTCACAGCTTAATTTAATTTACGATTAAAGATGATCGACGGCCCTCGATTAGCGACGGGATATATCGTGCCTCGATTTTAACCGGAATTTATAGTAAACGTTTAAGAAGAATGTGCTGTCAGCCCCCGTCCCCGACACTCTTCATTGTGTGACGAGGTAATCAGTTTACGTGAGATGCGAAATCATTATCTGTTCCCTGCACAACAGCTTGCCGGTGGATCTTCGACCTTAATCAATATACTGCGCCACGACAATATCATTTACGATAAATT
The DNA here is from genome assembly GCF_026283585.1 of Hylaeus volcanicus. Lineage (NCBI taxonomy): Eukaryota > Metazoa > Arthropoda > Insecta > Hymenoptera > Colletidae > Hylaeus > Hylaeus volcanicus. The sequence continues at coordinate 10,753,253 of NC_071976.1, forward strand.
GAAGATTATCCCTAACGGTTCGGTAGTTTCCAGGAAGTTTACGTCGTGCTAATAAACTTCTCGGTATATCGAACAAACTCACGGCGTTTACTGGGACAGTAATCCAGCGAGATTTATGGCTTAAAAGGTCGTTAAAAGTTCCCTAGAAATTATATCGCGAGCGAGGAAAGGACGTATAATTTTCAGAATATATTTCGAGGATCGAAATGTAATTTCTTGCACTGAGCAGAAATTAAAGGAGGTCTCGTTGCACAGTCAGCTCTAAAAATTCATTTTTAATGAAATATTTAATAATGGATAACTATGAGTAAAATAGGTGAATTATACTTAATCTAGATAGAATTAGTGAATTTTTATGGAAGTACACATCATGATTAAACATGGAAGACGCTATTAAAAAAAAAAACAAGATTTTAATATCCCTTTTCAAAAATTTCTTACCATACGTCCAAAGTGTAAAGAAATTTTCATATGCAAGAAATCAGCTTGATGATTTCTTTTTAGTCAACTCTAAAGCGACTCGTTATCCCGCGACCCTGAATAACCATTCGCAATTAGGTGCCGGGGGGGGGGGGGGATTATCCGCGCAACGTGAAAATGTTCCACGTTCCCTACTTATCTATATTCGTTTCCTTTTTATCCGTGCCCAGCCTATTCAGCTTCTCAAGCTCTTGCGTGCAGCTTTGACCTCCCCGAGATTCCTCCGACGTTCCGAGCTTCTCAGAGCGAAAGGGTAAACTTCAGGGACGAAACTTCCGGAAGTCGGACTAGCTGAGTACACTGCAGGCTTCCAGCAAATGCTCGACGGCTTTATCGGGAATCCCGCGAGTTGGAAAGGGACGAGGCGTATCGTGAGAGTATTCGACTTTCCCCTTCTCGGTCTCCGGCTGGCTGTGTTCACCCCATCCTTCAGTCTCGAACCCACCTTCAGCCCTGAATGCAGTGCGCTTCGAAACTCCTCAGACGACGGTCTCGATTGATTTTTGGTAGCAAGCCTTGTGCTGAATTACGCAGACCCGCTTGTGCCCGCGACTTATCGAATTTACGAGATCGCGTTGCCTCATCGATGAACGACGAACGACGAAAATGCTACCCTCATGACTTTTTGATCGTTTGGATGCCGTCTATCCCCCGGAGATACTGAACCTGGCTAGTTGGCAGTTTCGCGATTCATTCCGAGTCGTTTGTTTTCGCGAATAACGATTTCAGGCAATTATTTAACCCTCGTTATTGTTATTATTATTATTATTATTATTATTATTATTATTATTATTATTATT